>NW_028317862.1:9003571-9157857 GCF_062004578.1 Staurois parvus
AAAAGTCCCAGAGGGCTGTAGGGAAAAGAGGGGGTCTGAACTTCTGGCTCAGTTTGCCACCACAAACTGAGGCAGAATTGGGAGCTGCTACCTGTCAAAACCATGTACCCACTCTCCCCCCCAAAAAAGGAAGCAAAATGTTGCAGCTGGGGGGAGGAAGATAAGCGGAGCTTCCACTTTTTGGTGGAACTCCACTTTAGCAATATGTTGACAGTCCCTGTAATAATATGCTTAGAATACAGTGGGGTGAGGTAGATATGAGGTGTCAATTTAAACTGCCTTTTCTTCATATGGAAACGTTACACATATGAGATGTGTTTTTAAAGACAAATTTATAAAATTAATAAAAAATGAATACAATATTTTTATCTGTGTGTTGCTTCCAGAGAAACAAGCACCTAATTTCTTTCTCCATTTTTGATATTTCATCCAACAAAGATGTAAAATGAATGACTATTAAACTCTATCGTGCCTTGAAGGCAGATGGATTATTATCTGCAGTAATCAAAATGGACTTAAAAGGGGGAACTCTTGAGTTCCTTTTTATTTTGTTATTTGAGTCAAATTTTATATCATTTTATTTATACAAAATTTTTATCTTACAAATAAACATTTAATGCATGGTGCACTATGGTTATGCACAACATTCTGGGTTTTCTAAGAAGGTTCAATGGTAGGTTTTCCTTTTGTGGCTGTTTCTTTCTCAATAAAACTCCTTATGGGGCTGTACAAACCAAGAGGGAAGAGGGTTGCGTCACTTCTGACCCATTTATCTATTTGTGTAATTTGAGCTTCAACTATTCAGCTATGGAATGGCCAACTATTATAGGCAAAGCAGTTAGAGTTAGTCTGGTAAACATGTGATAAAGAGCCTACTGCTCCACCTGCTAATTGAAAAATAAAATATTCAAGCAAAACATTTTATATTTACTAAAGAAAGAAAAAATGAATACTGGTTATGGGAAGCCTTTTGTGCTTTCCATAGAGGATTCAACAGTTGTTTCTCGCTTTGTGGTTATCTCTCCCTCACAGAAAAAAAAATCTCTGTAGGGGCTACACATAGTAGATGGACACTCCTGACTCATTTAGCTGTTTGTGTAATTTAAGCTTTAGCTATCAGCTCTGTAAAAGAAAACCTTTTTGGCAGAGTAATTAAAGTCATTCTTGTAAATATGTGAAAAAAATCCACCTGCTAATGAAAAGAAAATATGTGCAAAAACTATACATGGAGATGTTTAGTGTCACATTTTGCTGTTTGTATCCTGAGAAGATATAACCTATTTGTCCTGGTAAGCTATGTCAGTAGGAGACAAAAAAACTGATATACTAAAGGATTTTAGAATGCTCACACAATAAACTGTGTAAAGTTTAACATCAATTATCCAATCAAATGCAGATGAATTAAACAAACAGGAATTTGCTTTTGACATAATTGGTTAATTGAAGCGAATCTTCCAACAATTGTGAATATACTCCAATCTTTTAGTAAATCAGTCTTTAAGTGAGGTTGAATGCAAAATATTTATATCATCACTGGAACTGGAGTGAGAGGGAAATTTTCAAATGGGACATTGATAAATGTCAGAGGTGGGATTTTTCCTCATTTTGGGTTGCTCTATAGTGGTTTGATGTCAGTGGTAAACACAACACTGGGTCAAAAGATCAAAGTCCCAATTTATTAAATGAAGGTTAATTGTTCTACTAATTGTTCTGCTCCAACTCATTCTGTGGTGATGTAAACAAGTGACAAGTGGTCTTTACTAATGTGAATATCTAGGTCTATAAAAGCTTCTCTAAAGAGAATGAAAAGAAATGAGAATCTATCTATTGTGTTGACACATCTAAGTGGAGGAGCCAAGGACAAAACAGTCAATGAGTAAAGCATAGTGAGGCATGTCAGCAGGTTTGTGGAAGTATAAGTGATTGCCAAGTGTAGGAGTAATGAAACCCCTGTTCAGTAGGTTTTGTTGATGCTATCCTGCTAGTATAGTCCTACGTGTTCTCCCCTGTTCATCAAGGCAAAGACGTTTTTACAGCAATGACTGGAGTTAAACACTAGGTGTTGTTAAGACGATTTTAGAGGAACCCTTGGGCCTGTGTCAAAGGCATCAGTTTGATATAAATTTTAAACACTTCTCAGATCATTTAAAATGTATTGACAGGTGCATTTAACTTTTTCTTCTGACCAACTTTAAAAGGGTTTTGCATTCACATAGACATATATTGGAATGCAAAACCCATTTGAAGCAAGCATAAAGCCCATTAACATAACATGGTGTGAGATGAGATTTGCTTTCTGTTGCAGCAAGACAGTCGGTGGACTCTATGTGTGAACAGACAGAGCTTCTGATAGGACTGATTTTCTCTCTCTCTCTCTCTATATATATATATCTCTCTCTCTATATATATACACAGTATATAATCTTCAAAACATTTCTGCACTTTTATCCATATTTATGTTAAAAAAAATGTAGCAACTTTTTGAAGAACCCTCATATATATAGTGATATGGGGTTTGGTTAGCTCAAAGGTGATGTGCATTTTCAAAGTGAGTCAAAATCATCTAGAACCGTATTTAAGGGCACAGCAGCCCGCTTTTACTGAAAAAATGCAAAGCAAACGTCATAAACATACATTTCCCGTGCAGGTGTCTTCTCCAAGAAACAACAAAGAAGTGCTAGACCACATTGCTACACTTCAGCAACTCCGCTGCTATTGCAATGGTCTCTATGACCACAGGTTCATCAGGTTCCCTCAGACTTCTTGTCACAGCATCTTTCTGTACAAGCCCACTCCTGTTCCCTGGACAGGGCTCTCCCAGCACCCTGGGCTCTCCCATTCTTGAGACTTACAAATTCCCCTCCTGGTCTCTCTAGTTGCCTCAGCTCTCCCGGTCCTCTGCCGACCCTATTAGCTCTCCCAACTCTCCCCCATTCCAGAAGGTTAGAAATCTCTCCAACATGAAGTCTTGTCTCCTAAGTAGGTCACCTCTTCTGACTGGATCACACCTCTATCTTCACAAAGGCTGTGTTTTTGAATGGCAGCAACTGTTTTGAGCTACTCTCAAATCTGGCTTATAACACTGAACACCTGTGCTCTTACATAGGCTGCAAACATTCAGCAAAGTCTGGACACAGGATTGAAGGTTCCCTCCAACCCAAAACACTTTGGAACCTTTAAGCTCCAGGCCCAAATCTGGGATTACCAAACCTGGATAAAACATACCCCACAGCTTTCTCAGCTCATAATATCCATGCTGGAGCTTCTCAAACTGAAAATTCGAGAATCCTGTGTCATCTTTACATCCCTTTCCTAATTTCACACTGTGTCAGGGCCTCATACTGTCACAATATATATATTACCTTCATTAGGTGCACCTGTTCATTTGCTTGGTAACTCAAAAACTGCTGATCTACTGGGATTTATTCATGTACAACCATCTCTAGGGTTTACAGAGAATGGCCCAAAAAAAAAAAATATCCAGTGAGCTGCGGTTGTGTGGACAAAAATGCTTTGTTGATGTCAGAGGTCAGAGGAGAATAGGCAACAGTTACAAAGGAATGTTTCCAACACCTTGCTGAATCTCTGCCAAGAAGAATTAAGACAGTTGTGAAGGCAAAAGGGAGTCCACCCTGGTACTAGCAAGGTGTAGCTAATAAAGTGGCCTGTGAGTGTATATATATATTCCAATATAAAGTGGCTGGTGAGTGTGTATATATATATATTATATATATATATATATATATATATATATATATATATATCTTGATGGAAAATGTAATAGCATCCCATTTGGTGGTTTGTAAACTGAAGCCTGTCAACACCATTGATGTCCATCTGAGCCTATACTCATAACAGGGACAGATATCAGTTGGGCTGAAGACACCCGTATTGTTAATAAAGGGAATGAAAAGAGATTTTGTACAGAGCACTGTGTGAGTTTGTAGGATGAGTTTTCATTCTCCTCTCACTGTCCTATGAGACTGCATGACCCATGACCCTCTGCCTGATTGGCCCTGTGCAGATCACATGCACCCTTCCAAAGAAAAAAAAACTCTCTAGCAATACACACCAAACTGAACATTTGCAGCTTGTCCCCAAGCCTCTGTTCTATAAGGAGATGAGTTGGGGACAGTAGAAGAAGGGGAGGATCAGAGAAGACAGGATTAAACATACTTTTTACACAATGCAGAGCATTAACCCCTTAAGTTCCACAGTGAGTATAACAAACATGGTTTACTGCATATACAGGTTGATTTTACTGTTGTGGGTTTCGTAACACTTATTGTAGATTCATATTTTGAATCCTTCTTTTAAACCAGCAGGAGAAGTTTTCTATTCTAAAAGGAAAAAATCAACTGCTGTACTCACAATGCTTTGCAAAACCAGTGCAATGGACACATTGTATATTGAATTTTTTTTGTATAATAAATACACAGATGTATAAACAACACAGCTCCTGTCAGCTCCTGCACATTGCTTTGTATGGCACTGCATAGCAGAGCCATACAAAGCAGTGTGCTTACAGTGAAGCACACACACAGCCCCCATAGTGAAACAGTACACCGCACACAGTTAACCCTTTGATTGCCCAAGATGTTAACCCCTTCCTGTCCAGTGCCGTTACTACAGTGCTTTTTATTAGCACTGCTCACTGTATTGGTGTCACTGGGGATGTCAGTGACACCAAGTCAGTTCCCCCCCAGTGTCAGAATTCCCACCACAGTTCTGCAGTCTCAATATAAGTTGCTGATTGCCGCCATTACTAGTAAAAAAAAAAATTCTAGTATATATACTGCCATTTGTAAATGTTATAACATTTACGTAAACCAATTAATTTACACGTATTGGGATTTTTTTTAGCAAAGAAATGTAGCAGAATACATTTTGGCCTAAATTTATGACAAAATGTGATATTTAAAAATTTTTTTACTGGACATGTTTAATAGCAAAAAGTCTAAAATATTGTTTTTTTTGTCAAAATTGTTGGATTTATTTTGTTTATAGCGCAAAAAAAAAAATGCACAGCGGATCAAGTACCACCAAAAGAAAGCTCTATTTGTGGGGAAAAAAAGGATGTAAATTTCATTTTGGTGTAGCATCGCATGACCACGCAAGTGTCAGTTAAAGTAACGCAAAGACGTAGCAGAATAAATTTTGGCCTAAATTTATGACAAAATGTGATTTTTTTAACATTTTTTTACTGGACATGTTTAATAGCAAAAAGTCTAAAATATTGTTTTTTTTCTCAAAATTGTTGGACTTTTTTTGTTTATAGCGCAAAAAATAAAAGCGCACAGGGGATCAAATACCACCGAAAGAATGCTCTATTTGTGGAAAAAAAAGAATGGAAATTTCATTTGGGTGCTGCGTTGCATCACCGCACAAGTGTCAGTTAAAGTAACGCAATGACATGTAGCAAAATACATTTTGGCCAAAATGTATGATGAAATGTGATTTTTAACATTTTTTTACTGGACATGTTTAATAGCAAAAAGTCAAACATGTAGTTTTTTTCTCAAAATTGTTGGACTTTGTTTATAGCGCAAAAAAATTGCACAAGCAATCAAATACCACCAAAAGAAAGCTCTATTTGTGGGGAAAAAAGGACGTAAATTTAATGTGGGTGCAGCGTTGCATGATTGCGCAAGTGTCAGCTAAAGTAACGCAAAGCTGTATCGCAAAAAATGGCCTGGTTAGGAAGGGGGTTAAATCCTCTGGAGGGAGGAAGGGGTTAAACAATTACCATGATAGCATGACTGCTTTTAAGTTAAGCCTCAATTCCTCCCCTGAATTTTCTTTTCCTCTTTGCTGTTTTTGGGTGGTTCAATGCCCTTACAGGACTCAATTAAGGCACTTTTGCAACTGCGATTCTAGACAGACTACTCTCCTTACAGCTACAAAAAGATAGCCCTGGTAGTAAGTCACTTCCCTGCACTCCTTCAAGTGAGAAGCAGGAAAGTGCAGCTTGAGCCTGTGCTGTCCATAGTGCCCTGTGCATGCGGAGGGTGAGTGATGAGCGTGTGGTGTTTTCATGGTCACAGAGGCTTTGTGAGCTGTCCTTCATCTGTGATGTGCTTGGAAATCTCTCCTACAGATAATGGGGTTCAGAAATCCTGTCTGCACACCTGTTGTCTTATTTTGCCGTGTTCATTTCCATTTCAGGGCTGTTCATTCAGCACTGCAGCCAAATGTTTCTTTAGTTTTAGAAAAGTGGGGAAAAGTTCAACTTTCCAGGCAGGTTTTTATTTGTGACCCCTTTATATGAGATTTCCCTCACTTCCTGTCCCTGTAGGGGTGTATTTGTTACATGGACAGGAAGATACAGACATCTGAGAAGTTCTTCACCCTTCCTCACTCTTTTTGTCTGTGTTCCCATTGGAGAGCTTCCTTCCTGCCCTGACGAGGAATGCGCGGAAATCTCCCCAACATGGATACACGTGACAATAAAAAGCAGAGTCTAATAGATCGTAAGCTCCTATGAGCAAGGCCCTCTTAATCCTCTTGTTTTTTTATTGTATTGTATTGTAACTGTGTTGTCTGTGTACTTGTGAACATTATATATATTAATCTTTAACCACTTCCCGTCCGGCCCATGTATATAAACGGCCGGACGGGAGCAGTGCAGGGGCGGGTTGCCATTCATAAACGGCGCCCGCATTTTCAAGCTGTGTTCGCTCCCCAGGAGCGCGCGGCACCGCAATCCAGTGCCCGCTGTATCCTCACTGTACGGGACCACTGTGTGAGGTCCCAATCATGTGATCACTGATTGGCCAATCAGTGATCACATGAATAGTAGTAAGCAAGATGTCACTTCCTGACATCATTTCTTACTACTAGTGAAATCTGTGAATGATCACAGAGATCACATGGTACAAGGCTATTCATAACAGCCTTGTACCATGTGACAAGCTGTGACCAATCACAGCTCTCACAGTAAGAATGCAGTCAGAGAGGAGAAATTATTGCATTTACAGCCTTTATGGGTATAAAATAAATCAGTGTAAAAAAAAAATCTTCATCACCTTCCACAAGTAGTACGGTGTCACTATGGTGTTAAAAAACATAAATAATAATATAAAAAATTTAAAAAAATGTAAAAAAAATATTTTTTAAATTATCATTTTTGGTTATAAACTAATTTTGGTTATTTTTTCTTTCACTAAAAAGATAACTGAATAAATTTTGGCCAAAATTTATGAAGAACGATTATTTATTTGCAAAATGTTATAAGAAAAACACCTTTTTACAACATTTTTGGACTTTTTCATTTATATAGCAAAAAAAATAAATACAATTCCAGGGGTGAATAAATACAACCAAAATAAAGTTTTATCTGTCTCAAAAAATGCTAAAAAATTCATATAGGTACAGTGTTGCATGACCGCACAATTGTCATTCAATGTGTGACAGCGCTGAAAGCTGAACATTGGCCTGGACAGGAAGGGGGTAAAAGTGTCCAGGCTTGAAGTGGTTAAAGGATAAGATCACCTTTGGAACATGTTACATGTTCCACTAGTATTTAGGGTGGAACATGTAACAACACGTTCCAGCTCCTGCCTCATTTCCACCCAATCCCCCCCCCCCAGACAGCAGGTGGGGGATCTCCCCGCATCCGCTGTCAAAATGTAAAAGCAGCGCAGCGGAGCTCCACCCATATGGCTGTGTCATTCATTCACAGAGTTCTGTGAATGAATGAACTACAAGTACTGTAGTGCAGTGCAGCCGATGGCTTGTAGTTCTCAATAAGCTACAAGGGTGCTGGTGAGTGCTCTCATAGTTCATTGATTCTTTCGGCAATTCAGTAAAGTGTGCCCATACAAAGTAGAGCAGACAGCTGTACTGAGTGTCTGCAGCATCCCGGCATTGCACCTGCGATTTGCTGATGACGGATGCATTATAGGCTGCAGAGTGAAAAAATAAATGCACAATTTTTTTACCTGCAAAAAGATGTGCACTTATTATTTTTTATTTTTTTTTTATAAAAGGTGAACTTAGCCTTTAACCCCATTTACTTTTCATGGCCATTTATGCTGTAATTAGTTGCTGTAGGCATAGACTTGAAAGGCTGTTAACCTAGATTCATCTTATATTCAGGAAATACCTATATTGTAATTTCTTGCATATATGCAAAAATATGTCATTTCAAGCTATTATTACTATGTAAATGGTGCTTGCATATGATTCCTCTGAGGTTTGCTATATGTTCTCCCTGTGTGATTATAGGTTGCATCTGCGTGGTTTCCTTTTGGAAGTACTCTAACATTAATAAAACAATCCACACTGGTTAACACAAGCAATGCTTTCCCATCCCACATACAATTTTGATTTGGTAATATAGAAATGTACCATATTGTTTTGTGTGAAATGAGCAATAACACATTTACTTTAATTGTGCTTTATACTTTAATTTTAAAAAATATGGAACCTGCTCCATTTGTGCTGCTTTCTTGAGCCATAAATGTATATTAACGTGATCTTCTGTTGAGAAGAAAAACGTAAAAGAATTTCTTTAAGGGCATCTGGGCTTGGAAACAAAATGTGATGGAATATGTGCACTGATAATATTTGCATTGGAAATTTAGGGCAATGATGCACTCAGGATCACGTATAGAAACCCAAGAAAAAAACTCAAAAACAATATTAGCATAAATATGGAGAGTTTTTCATAGGTCTTTATAAATAAAACTATTGGCTTGAAAAACTGTATATATAACTATATAATTACATTATTTGAATTGGTAAAATAACTAATTGTGTAGTCAAACACAAGTACGCTGAAGAATATTTTATATTGGTGCACTTTATAATTAGCTATTTGGGAAATCAAGTTGTACTTTCCTAATTCTGTCAAATATTTAAAACTCATCTAAGTAACTGTATTTGCAGTTCATAGTGTTGTGAGCGTACCGATTTACAAATGTTGGGGCTGTTAATCAGTTCATACATTTATGCTCTAACTGGCATGAGCTTAGCATCATTAATGGCATCTGAGTCAGCAGGTTTTAAATTCATAATATTTCTATGCACAGACTGAGGCTAATTACCTTAACATAGATTGAATACATTTAGATACTTTATTTTCCTTTATTTTTGAGCTATTTAAAAAAACTTTTTAACTCTTTATTAGATGGAGCAAAACGTTTTTTTAATGCCCTAACTTAAAATAACCAATCAAATTACAGCTTCGTGTGGATTAGTGGAGCCATACTAATGAAATAACATTTGAATTTCTACTTTGGCTTTTTACACTGTGCACATTACTTGCTGTTACTGAAAGGTCATAAGAAATGTGCTGGGAAATTATAGCAAACATTTTGGTACCTTAAAGTCTGAGAGCATGAGAGACACAATTCATTGTAGGTATTGGAACGGTCTCTATATTTCTCTCTTGATGTGTGTACTTTAGTTGGAGTTGAATGCTAGGCAGTAGTTGAAAATAAATAAAGGTACTCCTCCTACCCCTGCATATACTGGATATTATGCTCATTTAGTCTGGGAGGGTTAAATTATAGAGTGCATTACTTACCTTCCTCCATGGTCCCACAGACTTCCATCCACCAAATGGCCAGTCTCCCCAAGCCACTCCTTTTTGATGGTTGTATGGCCACAGCCTCATTGATATCATCAAAAATGTAGGAGAAGCAGCTCTGCATTATACAAGATGACTTTGATGGCCCCTCTATATTCACATTCAATACTAGGAAAGGTGAAGAATATAGCAATGGCTGCATTGAAACCAAGGGGTAACATATGTTTTTGCCACTAGTAAACCCTCTAGACCAGGGGTGGGCAACTGTGGCCCTCCAGCTGTTGCAAAACTACAAGTCCCATCATGCCTCTGCTTTTGGGAGTCATGCTTGTAACTGTCAGATTTGCAATGCCTCATGGGACTTGTAGTTCTACAACAGCTGGAGGGCCACAGTTGCCCTCCCCTGCTCTAGACTAAACTAGCATTAAATTATTTAAGACTACCTTCATGTTTGGAACAAGCCCAAAGTTGGGCTTCAAAGACCACCTTGAATACATCATAAATAAATGAAAACAAAGAATGTCTATTTTACATTTAGGAAAAGTTGCTTTAACCCCTTTATGCCGACATCACACAAATATGCGGCTTCACAGAACTGGGCTTTTTTCCGTGGGGCCGCATATTTGCATACCTGTTTTTCTTCTGGGAGCGCGCCACACAGTGCGCTCCCAGCACAAAGACCAGGGTGTCACTGAGAGCCCCAGGTCCCATTCTAATAATTGGGTCCCGGTACTCCTGCTTCCAGGTCACATGATTGCTGTGATAGCCTCTGATTGTCTATTACAGTGCTCAGTCACTGTCTAACCTGCCCCCCTTGGTTTTTTTTTTACTCTATGAATGGAGGAGAGAGAGATATTGTATCTCTCGAACTCCATGCATAGAGGGAAAAAAATGTTTGTTAAAAAAAAAAAGATACATAAATAAATAAATATTAAGAAAATAAAAGAAAAAAATAAAGAAAAAATACCTAGATCAAGGTTTGATCTACTTCAGTGCCAGTGTTAGTGTTAGGGTCAAAGGTCAAGGTCAGAAGGTCAGGGCCAAAGGTCATGAATTTATTTATTTATTTATTTATTTATTCAATTGGTATTAGTGTCAGTGTCTGTGTGCTTTAGATAAAAAAAAAAAAAAAAAAACTAAAATGCGCACTATTGTTTCTGGGCTGTACTGTTGGTACAAACAACAAAAAACATACAGATATATGGTATCACTGCGATTGTCAAGAGCTGGAAAATTTATTTTAGGTTGTTCTTTGGTGGTAGGTTATGGTAGTAACAAGAAACACACAGCAAAATTAAAAAATATATTTTTTTTTACTATTTTGGGCCAGTTTTCCTTTGATGATAAAAAAAAATCAGGAGATATCCATTACCATTTACCACCAAAAAATGTCCTGGTCAGGAAGGGGGTAAATCCTCTGGAGGGCAAGTGGTTAAAATAACAAAACTCCACCCCATCCACCCAGAATTACATCTCCTCCCATTGATGACTTTTCATGATTGTCAAAAGCAGTTCAGCTGTAACACTGGTGATTATAAGCAGAAATTTATACAACGCTTTATTTCATTTCACAGATGTATTTAGCTTGTAAATTTCCCTAAATGTCTGCAGAGAATACTGAAGAGAAGAGACCAGGCGATATTTTCCTGGTGGAATCAAGTGAATTCATGTGTCTTATTATAGCTGAAGTGCGGACAGTCAGAATGTAACAGCTCAATTTCCAGGACTATTCACATTCCTGTCCAAAACTCCCTATGAGATCTGAAATGAATTCACTTTCCAGTAGCACAGAGGGATACCATATATACACCAAGGCAGGAAACAAGTGACACCTTCATAAAACCTCTCAAGGTGATTATTACCCAGCAGGCTTTGTGACAGTCCACAGAGATCAGGAGGAACAAAGGCTTTGGCTAAGATTTCTTATGGCACCTGTAATTGTCACATTAAATCATTTTCTTCTCAATTGCTGTAACTGGAGGCAGAGCTCTCTTTTCTGTGTTTACACATCCTTCCAGCAAGATTGTTTAATGTTTTCAATAGATTGTTCAAATTTGAAAAAAAAATACTGATAGCATAAAAAAACACAAAACTGTAAAAATTAAACAATAGGCAGTTGACCATGTATACTAACATGTTTAGGAAGACATAACGATGCAGTTTATTTCCACGTTATGATTATTATTTTTGTTATTATTATCATCCTTATTTGCAGTTTTCTCATCATATAGCCATTTTACTAAACAAATGTGTTTAAATATTTTTTCTAAAAAAAATAGACAAATAACAAAATGAACCCCTTCCTGCCTGGCCCAGAGTCCCTTTAAAATGTTCTGAACACCTGGGGACAAGAAAGATTAGCTGACTAGATGACCACTGTGATTGGATGCACAGGGGTGTATTTACCACAAGGCAAACAAGGCATTTGCCTAGGGTGGCATTTTTCAGGGGGGCAGTACTGCCACCCGACAGAAGAGGCGGAAGAAGGGACACACGTGGCATGGGGACCGGGTGGTATCCGAGAGAGGCTGCGAACTGCTTGACGGTGTATGCAAAGCCTGACTCTCATTCCAGGGAATGTCCTGAGCTGTGAAGGTGAGTGTCTTTCTCTCTCACTGTGTGGGGTGGGGTGGCCGATGTATGGAGAGCGGTGGTAGGGGAAGGCTCTCTCGGGTTCGGGGGGAGAAGGGGGGTGGTGCTGGTTGGTGTCAGACTCTCCCCGTGGGGGGGGGGCTGATTTTTGTGTTGCCTAGGGCAGCACAAAACCTAAATACACCACTGGTCATAGTGGTCAGATGATTAGGACTTGGTCCTGCCAGCTACCAATCATTAGCTATCTTTCAGAGCAGCACCAATCCTCCTCTTTTGGGGTCCCCCGCCAGCACTTCTGGCTCCTCCCTCCATAAAATGCATGAAGGCAAAGACCCTTGAGCCTTTACAACCACTTTCAATAAGAATAATAAAAACAAAATTATAAAAATTCTCATATAATGAGGGGTGCAGGCTTTCCAACAACCAGAGATGGCTACAGAATGTTTAGGTACTGTATATATAGTCAGGGACCTTTACCACCCCCCAAAAAAAAATGTTCCAGGATTGTGTCCCTTGTAGTTTTTCAGTTTTAATGGTATTCTCACACTAGACTCCCAATATATTCCTGTCCCATATACAGTACATGAAGGCAGTCAAAATACCAGAAATAAAAGTTATGTAACCACATGAGCTCCGGAAGATTTTACCCCCTTCTTGACCATGTCATATTTTGGTATTCGGTACTGCACTGCAAGCTGGCGATTGTGCAGTCATGCAACACTGTATCCAAACAAAATTAATATAATTTTTTCACACAAATAGAGCTTTCATTTGATTACCACTGGATTTTTTTATTTTTTATTATATAACCTAAAAAAAGACCAAAAATTTTGAAAAAAAAACTCAGTATGTTTTACTTTCTGCTAAAACATATCTATTAAAAAAATTAGAAAATCTAATTTCTTCATAAATTTATGTCATTGGTAGAAAAAAAATCCCAATACGTGTATGTTATTTGGTTTGTGTGAAAGTTATAGCATCTACAAACTATGACAAATATACTGGAATGGCAGCGATCAGCGACTTACAGTGGGACTGTGATAGTCCGATTGGCAATCGGACAATAACTGATGCTGCGGGGAACTGACTAATGGTCACTGACATCTCCAGTGACACTAATACAGTGATTAGTGCTGATACTATACACTGTCACTGTACTAATGACACTGGCTGGGAAGGGGTTAACATCTAGGGGCAATCAAGGGGTTAACTGTGTGCCTAACAAGTGTTAATGTGTGTACTGTGTGCTGCTTTTACTACACATCAACGTGTTTCTTTTCCCTAGTACAATGCTGTGCCTGTAGCTGCCGCCCCGCTGTAGTATATGTACTGTGGCTCATCTGCAAGTGGTTAAAGGCATATTGGAGAGGGACCATGAATTAATAATTGTGTTTTATGTATTGATAAAGACATTTCTGTGACACTTGTTTTAGAGCTTACAAAGGACTATACAAAAATACAAATAGACTCACATAAAAGTGTCACAGAAATGTCTTGATAAACAGTAAGCATGCTGACAGTAGTTGAGAGCAGAATGGCAGAGAAATTAGCTGATTAGATTTCTGCTTATCCTTTAACTGCCCAGTCAAAGCGTGAAGATGGAACAAGATTTGCAAGTGTTACTTGCAAGGCTTTTTTTCAGTGGGAATGCGGGGAAACGTAGTTCTGGAAGCTCCAGCACTGAATGTATGTAATGGCAAAGGGGGCTGGGGTTTTCTGCTAGATCTATTGATGTTGGCTGCTGGGGGATCTTTGGTCGCTGGTGGGGGGTCTGTTGTTGCTGGGGGGTCAATTGTTGCTGACTGCAGTGGGTCTAATTTACTGTCTTATTGTTATCATTTACACATTCCATACAGATTTCTTAACACCTCAAAATGATACTTGATTCTGTATTCTCTAAAAGGGGCAGTAATGGAAGGCGAGTAGGGTGAGGAACCAAAAGATGGTGCTCAGAAATGGGTAGAGGGCGGAGACAAGGAGTGACTTAGAAGGGGGAGTACCTGCACCTATTCTCTGAGAAAAAAAGACCTGATTACCTAGCAGAGGGTCTTCTGCCAGAAATGGCTATGCTGTCTGGCAGAACTATGTAAATATCAGCAATGAATGGGCAGAAATGCAATGGGCAGATATCCCTTTTATGGTTATCTGCATATCATTATAATTACTCTACCATTCTGTTCATCAACTGCTGGGATAAATCATCAGCCACATCAAGAGTACAATTTTTATTAAGTCAGGTTTGACTGGTAGGGTGGTCATAAATGAGGAGATACTGCTTTAGGAAGAACAGGCGGAGAGATATCTGCTCATCCTCAAGCACGTTTATAGAATGCGGGGATCCTCTGGCAATGACATCGGTGTGCATGCAGTACTTTACTCCTCTACCATTCTGTAAAATAGAGTGAATGATCAGGATATCTCACTGGGAGATGTTGCTCTTATTGAATATGTTCTTTATTGCTTCCTAGGAGACTAAAGACAGCTTTTAAAAAGCTGCATTACTTGTTGTTAGTATTAGAACAGATTTGGCTAGCCATATAAGAGCAGATGTTTTACCAAGAACAATAGGTGGGAAGACATCTGGTGGTTATTTGTAGTGGTGGGTCCTTCTGCTCTTTTGTGTGTGACTCACGCAATAGATTTGATCCACACATGTGCTATTAATACCTTGGCAAGGTTTCATGGAGAATATCCAACAAGTTGTGAGATCATCTCATCGAAGGCATATCCTGCTCATTCCTGCCTCTGATGACAGCTATTCTTATAAAATTTGGATTGTCTTCCTGGATGCTGTAAGCACACTTGGTGAATAGTGACGCCTCTACTTTGCTGTAAATTGTCCTTCTAAGGGCCTACTGGAGAGGAGGTGCTTCAGAACCTGTATGCCTTGTTCCTAACTCATTCATTTTGTGGGTCTGATGAGTGAGTACATCCAAAAAACAATATAACTACCTAAATAAATATCTCAGATTGACAAAATTCTTTCTAGGATAACAGAGATAATCTGCTGTTTACAGTCCATATAGAGAAGAAGTCCCACTAATCCAGCCTTGTATCTCTAAATTGGCAGAAAAGAGTACTCTTTGAACAATAAGGAAACAAGATAGACCTCAAAGAATGGTGTAAAATCCCATTTTAATGTATCAATAAAAAGATAATGAATAAAGTGTTGCTAGTGATGTATGTTATCGCATTTTATGAAGTAAAGGACACATTTAGGAGCCGGGGGCTGAGAGCGGAGGACAGGAAAGGAGAGTGTGGTACAGCTGGCTGCAGAGTAGTGGTTGGAGGATCCATATTAGTAGCAGTTCCTTTTGGAGTTACTTCATAAGTTGTGATTTCATACATCCTACATGTGAGTGGAATACTGTTTCATCAATAAATGTTTTATAAGGATAAAACACTATGTTTTGGTCATCTCTGTTCGATATTTATCTGATGGAGTAGGACAATTAGGAGAGTGGAGGAGACCCATGCTCATCTGACATCACATATTAGTGCACACAAGGGACACACGCTATATATGACCTCACTTAGCGGTTTGGTCATATACACCAGTTGAGAGCACATCCTGTGAAGGTGTATACACATTGGTTTGCAGTGCTTAATCGCACAAGGTGTTTCAAGAAGTTGGTTGCAATTCAAGCATCTGTGAAGATATACTACCATACATAATATCAATACATGGACACTTATAATAAGACATTTATGTTGGTTGGTTGGTTTTGGTTTAAATTAGAAGTGAAGCGTGGCACTTGATTAATATTTTATGTTAAATAAAAAGATAATGTACTCACAATTAAAATATATGTACAAATATGCCAGCAGAATGTCACTATAGACAGTCTCTGGCATGAATGATCAGCAGCGAAGAAGCCTTGGGACTGGAAGCAGAGCACAAGCCACTTTGGATCCAGAAATTGGAGCCACACACCACTCTCTTGTTTACTGCCCTCTGGTGGTGTTGTAACATGACTCTGGTCACCCCCATGCACTTCAAAAGAAGCTTGTTGCAAGGAATGCATTTTAGGGAAGCTTTCCCCTTCCTCAGCCTGACAACAGTGTGGATTAGACTAGCATTTATTAAACTAGCACTGAATTCTAATTGGCAGTTGTAGTGAAATGATTATTAACCAGCAGTCATTGAACCCTACCGAGCAATAAATGAATATGAAAAAGAACACTTTTGGACATTTATAATTTATAAAAAGAAATAATATAAGTTAAAACTGAAACCTGAAACCTTGGGAAACTAGTATTATCACAATATACCATTATTTAAAAAAAAATTAATTTAAAAAAAGTGTAAAATATATTTAAAAGATATTTAAAATAAATAAAATGTATAAAAAAGAAGAAATGCAGGGTCTTATAAATACAGCAACTTAAAGATACAATTAATAGGAACATGCCAAAACTACACTGCTCTCATGCCTAGTGTGGTCAGTTTTGAACAGGAAAGCAAAGGGAATGGCAGGAACACCAGGGATTTCACGCAAAGGAAGCAATACAAAGAGAATAGGATGTTTTTTATACAAGTACATGTTAGAGTAGGCATTTATCAGGAATATGAAATGTTGGGTTTACATATTCTTTAAGCATAACAGTCAGGCATGCATTTTCATGATGAGAGTTCACCAATGACAGTCTCTACTATATGTTTCTATCATGAAAGGTTTCCTTTAACACAGATTGATGAGATTATTAATATTACATTGGCCCCTAAATTTATATCTAAAAAAAATGCTTTTTTTTTTAATTAAGATTTTCTTTGAGTTAAAAGACCCTTAGCCACCCATTATCAGTCTCCTCGTGAGTTCAGTTTGTCTAGACATTGTGATTCCTTCAGCAGGTTCTAAAAAATTCCTGCAACTGACACTACAGATTTTCATTGTGTTGAATTTCTCATGGACTGTTCATTACCAGAACCATACTTCAGTATCACAAATGACATCTGAATGTGTCCCATCTAGGGTGAGCAACCTGTCAAATTTAGTTTTTACCTGGGTCTATGAATCAGAAACAAGGCAACGTTTTAATATTTTTACATCCTTTTGCTATAAAGATTGGAGATAACTACCTCTGGAATTACCCCTAATCAAAAAAAAGTATAAACCTTGGTCTGCGCAAATTTTAGAAATCATTCTTAAAAAGTAAGTTATTAGTAAGTAATCATTCATAAGTCATTCTTAATCTTAAGTAATGCTAGAGTGATTGACAACTGACCAGAAGAAGCAAAACATGCATAATAAGGAAAATACCGTCACATACACAGTTATAATACCAAAATATTATCAATGATATTACATAAACAGGTATTAGTAACAATAGCCTTTCAAGTATCTCTACTGTGTATTGATTACACTTGCACCTTTATTGTACTCCACTGTTCAGCAAGAGAAAAAGCTTTTAGGGAAAATATAAGGTATCTATGTCATTTTTATTTATTTGCCTATTTGTTTGTTTGTTTATTTTTAAGTTTTTAAACTTAAATATTTTTATCTTTTTACTAAATAAAATAATTATCTAACAAATAGATATCTAATACAGGGTGCACCCATGACATTGAATATACACCATGGGGTGAGGGACTGTAGAAGTTGTTTTGTGTTTAGGTTCTAATTTTGTTCAAATCTCTACAGAGTCCACTCTGAAAAGTTCACACTGGGTGGGACAGAGAAGATATAATTCACTGCTCAATAATTCACAGGCCTTTCTCAACAGAACAGCTAAGAATAGACAGGTATATATGTGCAGAGGAGCCCAAAGCTCCACCTGTTGGCTGCAAATAAAATTAAAAAACACTCATGTGAAATATTTCAGAATTACCTGCCTAAAATAAAATAAAAACAACAACTGTATTTTCATTTTTTTTCTTTAACAAAGAGTAACCTCCCCCTATGCAGCATTTTTTCTGTAAATGAAATTGCATTCAGGGCCATGACGAGCAGGGAAGATTGAGATGAGTTACTCCTGACACATTAATCAGTTTTAGTAATTTAATCTGTTCAGGTTAGTAAATAACAATCTTTTTTAAGAACATGTATACAGCCCCTTTACGAATATGTAATGCGGCACAATGCATGTTAATGTCACAATCACAAAATCTTGAAAAGCATATTTCAATGTACACAAAGCAATCTATGGATGCACAACAAAATTGTTGGTGCATGACTGTGAAATTCTTTTATCATGCGCAAACAAATTCACATTCTTCTGATAATGTATAGGCATGCATACACTTGTATATAATGTACAAGTTAAATAGCTTCAAACACCTTTGATAACAAATTCAAAGTGTATAGAATCTAGAGACATAAAAGCTATAAAATGCAGAATCCTTCAAAGCTCCCTAATTATCAGATCTTAAACCTTAGACGATTGTCAAATTACTCAGCATTGTTACACCGAAGCGAGAGGAAAAAAACATAATAGGGTTGTCAGATAAGAAAGATGTTTGCCATCGCAGTGTGCCAATGTTATTGCATTGTTATGGGGTTTATTAAAGGTTGTTTTATATAAAGACTCAATTTGAATGCACTGTTTCCTTTGTTTACTAATAAAAGAAACGGCTACTGCTAATCTTATGTTTTATCTCCCTAACATATGGAAAAGCCATTTATTCCAGCCAATCACAATAAAGAACAGAAACCCCGTTTCTGAGAACAGTTATATATCACAAGTTTGCTGATCATTAAAGATATGATTACCAATGGAGAGCCTCTGAAGGTGGCACATTTATGATTGTGCGAACAGATGGGGACATACATTTTCCTTGCAAATACTTTTGAAATTGCTCTACTGGTAGCAGTATAAAAATGATATACAGATGCCGGAGCCAAAAAGCAAGGACAAGCGGTCCAGACTTCCACAGTAAAAGCTTCACCCAAGCTCTGTCATCTTTGATTGATCTGCGCTATACCTGGGAAACTTGTTGACTGGTAGAGAAACAGTGCAAATAATTCACTGCACTAAGGCAGATAATTCATAAAGCCAATCGGTCGCTACCACTCGGCAGATGTGACTTATGAGGCCCTTTCTTCAAAGATGCATCATTTTGCAGCATGAACAATATTTAATGTCAATACACAAAAAAAAAAAAGCATGCACAAAGAAAAAAAAAATAAAATGAAAAAAAAAATAGAAATCTACAGGAACTGCAGAGAAGCACGACCTAACGCAAATGTTATTGATGGTGAACACCGATCATGTTACTACGCTTTAAATAAAATCAAACAGAATTTTGATTACCATATTTATTAAAAATAAAAGAACTACCTGATCATCCTTTCTGTGGTGTAAGGTTTAATGCAGATGGATTGGGACCAAGAGCAGAGAATTATCTGAGGCAAGAAAAAAAAGATCAACATTCTGCGGAAAAGAAAGATTCCCTGTTCCAGTTCATTGATGGAGTTGATTAAGTTTAAATGAAGCAGACATTGGATAAAAGTGAGGGTATTGACCACTGGGCACTGCAGTCTGCGCTTGAAAAGGCCTGATACATTCAAAAAAGCAAAATCTGCTAAATGTTCTAATCTTCAATCAAATCTTACATCAATACAGACAAAGTTTGGTAATGAGAGATTCAATGAAGCATGTGGGGGAAAGAATTAATCCTCTTGGTCTAAACTGGGTTCAACTTTGAAGCTTGCTCCGAAGGAAAGACAGTTATCTAAATGCTAAATAAGAAACTTATTGTACTTCTCATTGCATGCTAATCTTTTGTCTACTCTGTCTCTATTATTTCTATGCTCATAGATTCTTGTTGTCATAGTGATTATATCAAACCACACTATGGATGGTTGGAAGAGATCGCTTTTGAATACGAAAAGAACCCCACAGCAACCCTTGCTCAAAAAAAACAAGGCATGGCAATTAACCACCTTCTGACCAGACCTGTCGAGTAGCCAGTTCCCCAATATTGTGCTGCTGCAGAAGGTCATGAACTTCTCTTTGCTGGACAACTTAAAGCTAGTAGTCACCTAGGCCTTGACCACTAGATCTATTAACTTTTATAATTAAATTTGCTTTGGCAGTCAAAACATTTTAAGCTTGTCTTTGAGAGCTAGATCACCCAAATCAAGAAGGCCTTATGTTGAGAACTGCACATTTGGCTTGTCATTTTGCTGGCTTCTGAAGCTTTTCATTTTACCATGAGGTTCATAACATGGAGAACATATGAGAATTAGAAGATTTAAAACTGAAGCCCGTGGAATGCTATATTAAAGCTTTACTTGGCCCCCTTTATCCTTTTGCAACTGTCAGGTTTATTGTTTAAAAATTAATAGCTATATTATTTTTATAAGTAATTAAATTATTTTCCTGTTCTTACCTGTTCACATGGTGAGATGGGCCATGCTGCTAGCCTACAAAACTTGGAATTACAGAAAGTGGATATGAATATGATACAGGACTCTTATCCATTTTCTTATATGTATAGGAAATGAAAGATATGAGTGATCCATTGACAAGTCTTGAAGGAAGATTTGAGATTCTTTGGACAGGTTTAGTAATTCAACGGAGAGGGCCAGTAAAAGTGATCTAAATGACAGGTTATTACTTGTATCATGGTAATGAACCCTTGCCTTTTGCTAAACATTTGCTTGATGGTTCATTTTGTATTGTAGTGAATATTTGCCAGCATCCTGGAAATTACCTGACTTTTTAATCTTTACATTGGTCAATGGTATTAAAGACTGATACCTGTTTGAAACCTGCAAAATTCTGTAGCTCTTCTGCATACTTACAGTTTGTAGAGTCAATGAAATGTGCACTGCTCCAGGATTCCAAGTGCTTCCCTCATATGCTGGAATCAGGTGCTGGCTTGAAGTCCATCACTCCTCCAGACATTGCTCAGTATAATCCAAAATAAAAGACACCCACTAGTGATATAGTCACATGCAAAACATTAATCAGCTGACAAGTCTCAGCACATGGACCCGTTCCCCAGGACCACCCCTCTAACATGTTTTACCCAATGGACTTACTTTAGAAGATAATGTGGTCAGAGGGAGCTAGGCACTTCTATGTCATCTTCTAAGCCTTGTTCTGTTGCTATACAAACTCTTAAAGTGACTGTGTAATCTAAATATTATTTTTTCTATAAGCAAAATAGTGGGAGAGGGAGGAGGATAGGTAGGATAGGAACCTGGGGGATAGTAAAGGGGAGGGGGGTTTGGAGGGGAAAAAGGGGGAGGGAAAGGGGATAGGAGCATTCAATATGTCTAGGAGGGAGAATGGGGGTAGCAGGAAAATTGAGGGTACCCTTCAATACGGGTAGGCAGTTACACTCTAACAGGAAGCTCAATGAACTACCTGGAGAGCTCAACAGTGCCCTGGTAGTTCATTGAAAACTACACACTGACAGCTGCAAAGGCTGTCGAAACTTGTAATTTTCCTATTCAGACAACACTGTGAATGGATGACGCATCCGAGAGGGTGGAGCCCTGCTCGGCTGTGGGTTTTTTTTTTTCATATTGTGACAGCTAGCAGGGGAAGAAGATCCTCTTCTAGCTGTCACAATGGGAAATTGAGGAGCAGCATTTAAACATACCCTTCGCTCCGTCCCTCGGCAGCGGCGGCGTGATGTCAGCAATGCAGGCTCAACTCGACGCGTTTCATGTGACAGCAGGTCCTCAGGGGTACGCCCACCATCCCATGACTCTCTGTGTCCTCTTTTCCATAAGGGTTCATGTACTGTACACTGTAGCTCCTAAACTGAAGTTCAGGAGCTGTTCAGTGTTTTTTTCAGCAGCCCCTGAACTCTCCCTAATGTTTTCCTATGTGTTCATGTACACATAATTGTTTACAGTCGTTTACAGGCAGTTGCGTTTACAGTAGTTTTTTTGAACGCACCAAACTTGCGTTCAGGAGTAGATTTTGCAAACGTTTCAAATGCCAAACGCTTGTAAACACGGTTAAACGCGTTTATAAGCATTTGCATTTAGAAGCATTTTTTAACTGTTCCATGTCCAGATGCTGTCCAGAGCCTTTTTTCATCATCAGAAATGTATGCAAAGCCTTTTCCATGTATTCAAATGGACCTGGTACACCAGCGCAGTCAGTTCCAGGTTTCACGTGAAGGAAAAAATGGTAGAACGTGCCGCATTATGCTCATGATGGGATCCATAGTGAATACAACCAGAAAAGACAGGTCATCTCAACACATACTGCTCTCTCTGCTTCTGTTCTCTCTATTCCTCTCAAAATGTCTGAAATAGTTAATTTTTTACTATTTTTCAGTGCATTCTGGGCATTTGGGAAGGTCTCCTGAGGTTATATTTTTAAAACGCTTCTAAATGAAAATGCACATAAACTCACATATATGCGGTATGCAAACGCAGCTAAACTGAAGTTTTTAACCTACATTTTTCAGCAGTCAGTTTCCATCGTTCAGAAGAGTTTTGAAAACATCCCACGTACATGAGCCCATTGAGGGGATGGGTGAACCACCATATTTAGTCTGGCCCATCACTGATTTTGATGTCTTCTTGCCACCCCTAGTTCTCATGTCTTTACACCACACCACGACTTGAGTCCACAGGACACTGATGGGACTCCCACTGATAGAAAACAGATTGGGGGAGATTTACTAAAACTGGAGCACTCAGAATGTGGTGCAGCTGTGCATGGCAGCCAATCAGCTTCTAACTTCAGCTAATTCAGTTAAGCTTTGGCAATAAATCCTGTAGGCTGATTGGTTTCTATGCAGAGCTGCACCAGATTTTGCACTCTCCAGTTTTAGTAAATCTCCCCCAATGTGTCTATATCAGTATGGCATCGTAAAGACTGACCCTCCCACTCTTCCGTGCAGAAGAAATAAGACTTAGGGGTTTATTTACTAAAGTAAATAGACTGTGCACTTTGCAAGTGCAGTTCCATTAATTTTTTCCACAGCTTGGTGAATGTGGTGAAGCTCTGCTGATTTCCATCATCCAATCATGTGTAAGCATAAATGCTGGGGGGGGGGGATTATATTCACTGCACCTGATTGGGTATTCTTTGCAAAGTGAAGCTTCACCACATTCACTAAGTTTTGGGGAAAATGCGCGCAACTGCACTTGCAAAGTGCACAGTCTATTTGCCTTTAGTAAATCAACCGTTTAATGACAGCAGACTCAGGTTGGAAATTGTGGAATGTAGTTTAGTTTAAAAAGTGTAATTGAGGAAAGAGGTGGGTAAATTTAGTGGGGAGGGAGCAAAGAGGCAGGAGATCAGCTCTGGCTATTTTGTCTTTGCTTTACCTTTGCTAGAAAAACGTAAAACATGATATTGTACTGCTCTTGTGCTGAAAACATATTACTGCGAAAGCAAAATAAGACTAAACCAAAATATGTAGTGAAGTAGTCATAAAGATGATAAACTTTACAGCACTGACAAATCAGCTGGAGTGTCTAAACCTTTCAGCGTCATCTGCTTGGGATAATTTTATATCTCTAATTAAAATTCATATATGCAAATGCCTGGGGAGAACATGCACTTTAATTTAAAATGCATTTTTCTTTTTCAAATTGTGAAAAGGAAAAAAATTACATTATGGTGTTTCTTTTCAAATAATTTTTTTTTAGACATTCTAAAAGTCGATAAAAAGCACGCTGTGTACTGTCACTGTTTCATTTTAGTTTGTGTTAGGTCTGACTATTCCTTACCAAACAAAAGTTTTGTAAAACAAATTCTTATATATATTTTGAATCACCTGGGAGCAGACCCATAAGTTTGTGGAACATATGACTTAATGTCACCATAAATCAGCGGAAGTTAACATAGAAAGAACAATGATTTGGAACAAATGACAAAGTACAGAGGACTCTTTAAAGCTCAACAAATCAGCCATCATTTTAAAGCCATATTTATCAAACTTACCGATTTATATTACTGCTCATGCTGCAAGTGTTTGATGCAACAATTCAAATTCAAAAATAAGTTGTCATATTTTATGACTTAGAAAACAAAGTACAGCAAAAGCCCCAACCTGAAGACTGAGTAACTTGTTGTATCCTATGTAATGTCCGCAGGCTGGCTTCCATACTTTCAGATGCACTCCAATCTGCTGATTGAATCTTCCTCCACTGTCCCAAAAGGACTCGGAACTATGATTTTTTTTTTTCCAGCTGATAAAAGCCAATAAGCAACTGTCAATGGATTGACAACCAGACTTCCAGTCATTTTACAAGTTTGCATGAAAACATTCCTGAGATGTTACAGTAAACAACATATCATTAAAATACTTCACAATTTATCATTATAAGGCAGTAATTAAAGTGTATCTATATCAAAATATTTTTTAGAGAAAGTTTGAAACCCCTGTCAGGTTTACATCTGCCTGTGTCTCCATTAGCAGGATTTCTCCTCACTTTCTACTCTTTCTTTTTACTCTAGGGATATTTTACAAGACAGGAAGTGACCTGGCTAAATATCCCCATATATCTTCTATATACTCTACACCTCTATATACACTACTGTACTAAAGATTCCTTTGCAACCTGTCCTAGGTACTAACATAAGTGGGAATCAAATCTGAGCTCCACACTGGCAGAGGATGACAAAATTGGCTTACTACAAAAGCCTACATTAGCATTGGAGACTGACAATAAATTGCTCACAGGTTGGTGCTTGATCCCAAGTCAACTGTCAGCTTTGCATCACACTAACCACCTACCTGCTTCAGAGGTTGCACAGAGGTTGGCATATTTTTTCATATATGGTGGACCTGCTCTACAGTTCATTCTGATTTTGGACCAAATTACATTGAATAATCTACATGCTACTGTATATGCCAACCATTAATTTAGAAACCCTGATAAACTAATGACACTGATACTGTATAATTTTGGATTACTAGCAACTGTGGTACTGCGCCAGGACCATCTGCAAAACAGTTTTTAAACAAACAGCAGCAAACAAAAATGGCTCAACTTGACAACATTAACCTCTTTATTGCAGCCCTATAGCCAGGGACGGACTGACAAATCATGGGGCCCCCGGGCAATAGGGGATCATGAGGCCCCTCTGTCCTTGCCCAAACTCATGCAAGCAACGTGCTTACAGTGGAAAGCATAGACACAGCCCAATAGTAAAACACACACAGCACACAGTTAACCCTTTGATCACCCCAGATGTTAAACCCTTCCTGCCAGTGCCATTAGAACAGTGTCAGTGCTTTTTTTTATTTGTATTGACTGTATTGGTGTCACTGGGGGATGTCAGTGACACCAAGTCAGTTCCTCCGAGTGTCAGAATGCCCACTGCAGTCTCGCTATAGGTCACTGATACAGTGTCAGTGCTTTTTGTTATTTGTATTGACTGTATTGGTGTCACTGGGGATGTCAGTGACACCAAGTCAGTTCATCCCAGTGTCAGAATGCCCACTGCAGTCCCACAGTCCCACTAAAAGTTGCTGATCGCCGCCATTACTAGTTAAAACAAAAAAATTCCAGTATATATACCGCCATTTGTAAACACTATAATTTTCACGTAAACCAATTAATTTACATGTATTTGGATTTTCTTTTTAGCAAAGACATGTAGTAGAATACATTTTTCCCTAAATTTATGACGAAATTTGATTCTTTAATTTTTTTTATTGGACATGTTTAATAGCAAAAAGTCAAAAATATTGTTTTTTTCTCAAAAATGTTGGTCTTTTTTTGTTTATAGCGCAAAAAATAAAAAACACACAGGCAATCAAATACCACTGAAAGAAAGCTCTATTTGTGAGAAAAAAAAAGGATGTAAATTTCATTTGGGTGCAGCGTTTCATGACCGCACATTTGTCAGTCAAAATAATGCAGCACCGTATTGCAAAAAATGGGCTGGTCAGGAAGGGGGGTAAATCCTCTGGAGGGCAAGTGGTTAAAGGCTGCTTATCTTCAGCAAAATAGCATTAGCAGAGTTACACCCACACAAGGCATTTACCCACAATATGTTTAGTATAGTTCAAGCACAGTTAATCAGACTCAGCCCCCAGCAGTTATGCAATATTCCAGACATCTTTCCACTCTTAACTCCTCTGTACTCCATACCTGTTCTAGGAACTTCCTGTCTTTAAGGGCTCTTCCTTGGTAAGTTAACTCCTTTAGGACTAGAGACTCTATAATCAGGATTGGAGGCTCCTTCCCACCCAAATACCTCTGCAAACGTCTGAATTCTGGATCCCAGATGAGGATGTACCAATCCAGAGAGGACTGTAAGACAGTCTTCTCCTCTCTGATCAGAGGTTGACTATTTTGCCCTTTTCCCCCTTTTCTCCTCTACCCCTCTATGCTCTTTGGAACTGGTTCAGCTATAGCATTGCAATCTTTTCCTGTTACGTTCCTCAAGGTGATAACTGTAAATGTAACAAAGCATTAAAACAAACCCAACAAAAACCCTTGGTAAGAGTCACAACCAGGGGCGGACTGACCATTTGGAAACTCGGGCACTGCCCGAGGGCCCGGGGTCAGTAGGGGGCCCCGTGAGATGCCTTGGTACCTTTTTCATAGGCTTTTTTGAGTTTGGGCAAGGACACAGGGGCCCCATGATCCCCTATTGCCCGGGGGCCCCATGAGTTGTCAGTCCACCGCTGTATGACTATAACTTGAATAAACAAAGAAATCCCCACAATCTGTAGTTGGTACTCTTCCTTCCTCTGACGTAGCTGGCTAGGATAAGTGAAACCAGTCTGGTGGATCATTCTCCTGTAGCTGCATATTGGTGCATTCACCTCAGTTTTTCAAACTACAAAGATTGTATATTGGACACAGCATGAACTGCCAATCTATTCAGTCTTCTTCTTATTGCTTTATTATCTCCATATGCAGATGTCAATCTTTTTTCTTGTACCAAACCCACTGAGGAACCAGAAGTATTATTAGAACCCTTATCTTATGTACATTGAATAATATGGTGTTGGATATTTATCTATGCAATAATATGGGATTATTAATTTATCAAGTGCTACGAACATGGGAAAATTGAATAAGTAATATTGTTCCAGCATATTTTACTCTATGGCTTTGTATACTGTGTACTACAAAGGCAGGCTAATACTGCCAAACTCTGTCAATATTTCTTTATATTTTCAGAAACTACTGAGCGCTAGTGGGATTATTGTGAGGGGTGATCTTGAAGGTTGTGTATGACTGCCATGTCTAGTACCTTTCCACAGGATCTTCATAATCTGCATCTTTTAATAGGGCTTGAGTAGTAACAAGAAGGAACTGTTTGCATGACTGCCAGGGGCGGACTGACAACTCATGGGGCCCCCGGGCAATAGGGGATCATTGGGCCCCTGTGTCCTTGCCCAAACTCAAAAAAGCCTATGAAAAAGGTACCAGGGGCATCTCATGGGGCCCCCTACTGACCCCGGGCACTTGGGCAGTGCCCGAGTTTCCAAATGGTCAGTCCGCCCCTGCACCATACTATTTCATATAAATATTTTAAGTCTTCCACAGGTCTGTTCTCAGGGATTTTTATGGTGGAAGAGGAGCAGTCTTCTCTCAACCCATTTCACAATTTTGTTTCCTCAGGATGACAGGAGTAGGCAATATAACGCTTTCTAAAATATATGTTTTAATTATTTTTATCAATTTACAAAATGCAAAGTGAGTGAACAGAAGAGAAATCTAAATCAAATCAGTATTTGGTGTGACTACCCTTTGGCTTCAAACCAGCATCAATTCTTACATTTGCACACTTTATACACTTTTTTGGGATTTTGTAGGACAGCAACAACCCACAAGGTAGTTATACTGCATCAGCAAGGTCTCTCCCAGGCAAACATTTCAAAGCAGATTGGGCTTTCAAGATGTGCTGTTTAGGCATTTCTGAAGAAGCATTAAGAAACGGGCAATGTTGAGGACCATAGGCACAGTGGTCAGCCAAGGAAACCTAATGCAGCAGTTGAAAGACCCATGTTTACTTCCCTTTGACATCAGAAACTTGGGGCTGCATTTCTGCAAATGGAGTTGGAGATTTGGTCAGGATCAATGGTGTCCTCAATGCTAAGAAATACAAACAGATAGTTTCCAAATGGTCAGTCCGCCCCTAATGACTGCCATGCTCTAGTTTCCTCACAGATTGTACATCTAACTTATTTTGAACATCAGCTGAAGGGGCATTACGTGGCAGTTGCCATGACAAGCTATAACTGCCATGTCCTATAGAATATTACTGTAAGGGCTTTCCGGCAAAGAGAATCGCGATCGGGAACGCGCATGCGCGAAAGAGATTCCGCAGAAGAGCTGCTGGTTATGCGCATGCACGCAGGGATGCGCGATTGCGCACATGCATGCACATGTGCACACGCACGGCGAAGATTGGCGCCAGACGGGCTATTTAAAGAGGGTCTCTGCTCTGGTTCAGTGCTGACTGGTCTTCAGCTCCCCCCTGTGTCCTGCTTACTCCTGTACAATTCCTTTGTTGCTGACCCGGCTTGTTCCTGACCCGACTCCGATTACTCTCCTTCTCCTGGTTCCTGACTTCGGCTCTGCTCTTGACTTTGGCTTTTCCTACTGATTCTGTACCGTGCTGCCCTGACTGTTGATGACCCTGGCTATCCTATGACCCTGCTCCTGTCCTGTGTCCTGGCTACCTACATTGCTCTGCTGCACATTGGGCATTACCCAGAACCTGCTCTGTCTGTTACTACGGTACCCAAATCAGAGGATACTCTGCCTACCAAGGTCATCATCTGCAAGAGCCGCAAGCAACAACCACTGATGCTCTTGTCCCCCTGGTCCCTAGACTGCCTCTGTTCCAACCTCAGCAGGGTCAGGGCTAGTGACACAAGTGAGGCCGACCTCGTCAATTCAGTCTCAGGTATCAGGTACGTGACAGTACCAGTCAGCCAGGGATGGAGTCTGAAAGGGAGGCCTCACAACTGGGGGACATTCGCCAAGCAGTATCTACCCTGTTCAACGTGATACATGAGTTACAGAAAAACTTTGAATACCTGGAGAGTAAACTGCGAACCGACTCTAATGTCCTCCTAGACACAGACCTCATGACTACCTTTGATGCGGTCACTCAAACAGAGACCAGTATGACCATTGAAGCCTTTGCCCTGTCGGAACCCCTGGTGCCTATGCCTGAGTTCTTTACAGGGGACCGCAGGAAGTTCAGGACTTTTCGTAACTCCTGTGAGTTATATTTTTCCCTGCTCCTCAGGGCCTTCTTGTCATCTAACACTAAAGTGAGATTTATTATCACACTCCTCAGAAATGAACCCCAGTCCTGGGCCTACCATCTCCGGGAGTTACATGATCCGGCCTTAGCCTCTGTGGATTTATTCTTTACAGGGATGGCACAAATCTATGATGACCCCTTCCGGCTCCAAACCGCTGAAACAATGCTCAATAAGCTACAGCAAGGCCAGAGACCTGTGGAAGACTATGTCACTGATTTTTGCATCTGGAGTCCTGATACCCAGTGGAACGAGTCTGCCCTCCACCATCAGTTCCGCCTGGGTCTTTCCGAGAAACTGAAGGACGAGCTGGCCCGAGTGGGGGTGCCAACCAGGTTGGAGAGTCTGATAGACTTTGATATGCTCTGAAATAGGGCCCTCTACAAATGTGGCATCATCAGCATCGCCCACCAACCCAACTAGGAGACGTTTCTGGAGACCGCGGTTATCCACAGCGGAACGCCTTCGCAGGCAGAGGTCCAACCTCTGCCTTTATTGCGGAGATGCAGGTCATTTTGTGGCCACCTGCCCGGTAAAATCTCATACGTCCTCTCCCAACTGTTTCTACATGATGCACCCTCAAGGGGCAAGTCGGGTGCATCTCTCTTTTCATCTGCAGATACAGCTGGCCGAAAGGACAATCTCGATCCCAGCCATCATAGACTCAGGTACCTGTAGCTGCTTTATGGATGTTCGTTTCGCTACGCAAAACCAGATTCCACTCCGTACCAAGGCACAAAGACTTGCAGTTCATCTGGCAGACGGATCTGGTATCAGTTCTGGCCCTGTAACACAGGAAACCGACCAATATTCTGCTACTCTCCTTCAGGACACCAAGAATTTCTATGTTTAGACATCATTACTTCACCGATTTTTCCAGTTATTCTCGGCATGCCTTGGCTAAGAGCCCACAACCCAACCTTCACTAGGTTGTCTGGAGAAATCTTCTTTGCTTCAGAATACTGTCTGACTCACTGTATCCCTAAAGGGACGAATGAGGCAACTACTCTTCTCGGCATTCACTCTGATCCTGAAACCATGAAACTTGTTCCTGCAGTATATCATGAAGATCTGGACGTCTTTAATAAGAAAAGTGCCAACTGCCTTCCTCCTCATCGTTCATACGACTGTCCTATTGAGCTCCTGCCTGGTGCCGAAATTCCTTTTGGTAGAATCTATCCCTTATCCGAAGCCGAATTGGAGGTCCTCCGGGAATATATAAATGAAAGTTTGGAAAAAGGCTTTATTTGGCCTTCTACATCACCTGCAAGAGCCGCAAGCAACAACTACTGGCACTCTTGTCCCCCTGGTCACTAGACTCCCTCTGTTCCAACCTCAGAGGGATCAGGGCTAGTGACACAAGTGAGACCAACCTCGTCAATTCAGTCTCCTATCAGGTTTGTGACAATTACATCATTCTTATAAATTACAGTGCAATTATACATTAAATATGTAGACATCTTGGCAGATACTCACTTTTACGAATTTTTTCACACTGTTACACATCAGGGGGATTTTTTTCTTTTAACTGATTGTTGGGATTATTGCTGGTTTAGATGCATACATCCTCAGTCTTTATGGTTTACATGATTTTGTATGTGTCCACTGTACAGTATTTCATAAATTATTATATTGATATTGTTAAAATAATACAGCTGAGGTTCCATATATGTGGTTTATTCTTACCATGGTTCTCTCCCTTGTATTAATAAATATATGATATTGAATAATGTGGTTCACAATGAACATGTTAAAAAAAAAACATGTTTACTTCTCTCTGTGCCTAGGCCTAATAGAGAAAGACGTCATTAGCATGTTGCAAGCTGGAAGAAGGCAAGTCTTAGTCTCCCCTCTCCCCCCCAACACTTACTCACTCACTCAGACTGTACATAGTAACAGTATAGTAAAGGTGAGAAGCAGTCATAGGGAGCTGAGCTGTCAGAGACAACGTGTATACACAGAACAAAAGGATTACAGCACATGCATCTGGATCTGTATGAATGTGTCATTCTTGAACCAAGAATCTTTCTCCAGGAAGAAAATGCCAAACACAGATGATGCCTAAACAAATATGATGCCAGTCATGCACCCACCACTGTATTCCTGTCAAATTAAGACGCAAGGTTGTATCCGTACAGCCACTGCATCCTCATTCAGTAACATAGGCTGCCTGCACACAGCTCCAGATGACTTCAGGCACATAAACAAATAGCTCTTTCATGCTGTATGGACCTCAGTACCTATGTGATTAAACTGAAGCTCCACTTTTGTGAGAGATTGAGAAAACAATCCTTTCCATATCATTTTCATGTAGGATTTTAGAACGCTTAATTGAAGACTTATATCCACTGCCATTTGATAGAAACTCACATCTGTGTTTCATTTCCTTCCTACTATGTGATAGTGGCTACCTGCTATAGTCACATGGTTACAATGTGTGCCGGAATAAAAAAAAAACTGCTGAAATAATCATATAAACAATCAATGACATTTCTGGGAGCTTTCTCTACACATACAATGTATTCCCAGTGAGATTTCACATAGAGTGCACTGGGTACCTTGAATCTCTAGTATTGGGGTCTCTGCCAGGTTTCATGGCCTCCCTTTTCCAGCCTCCTCCTTCCTCTGGCCAGTGAACCCACTCATTACAGTAATATACCAATGGTGAAGTACAGAGCAAAGAGGCTCCCCGGTGCATCGAAACAACAGGTGTGCAAAATCTTGCCGTTCATTTTCATTAGAAAGCAGCTATAGCCTGAGTAGATAAACCTGCGTCCTACAGCATGCTGCAAAGTGGGGCCCTTGCTCTCTGTGTGGAAGCAGTAAGCTCTTTGAAGAGATCCAACACGCCCCTTGCTGAATCAGAGCGAGAACTGTCTAATCAGTAGGGGGCATGAGCTTTGTTGATTGCAGAGCTATAGACTTCTGCAATGAGACCACTGCTGCCACATAATGTATGTACATATCTCATTCCTTCCATAGAAGGTCTTGCTCAAACTTTGAAGTGTTTGATTTTAAACAAACATTTTACCTTTCTAAATACCTATTACAGATAGTATAAGCTCAAAGAACAGACAAGTGCACTATGTAAATAAAAAGATGTAATAGCTATGATTAGGTCCCTTTATCTCATGGGTCTAGAAACAGTTCTACTCTCCTTGCCCATATAGTTTTGAAATAGAAAAACACCATTGCTTTGGCCTATGGAGCTTCCGAATAATTTTATGTGCATAGAAAGGCATCTAATATCACCCAAGAGCACATGTAGAAATCTCAGGTCCCCCTATACCTGGTCTTTATGTCCAATAGGCAACAACTGTGGAAAGGACGAACAGCTGACTTACCAATGAGAATAATGTTAGAAAGTTGCAGGTAGGCATCTGGCAGGGTGAGTTTGTACAAATATTGTGATGCATGGATTCCACCTCCCTACAGTTGATGCCTACAATAGTGGACAGCTATTTAGTGTGGCCTATCCAGAAGATTAAATAATTACCTTTTTTATACCAGATACTTCTTGAAAGTGTCAATAGTGATCTTCAATTGAGGTATAATAGATACCATGAAAACAGTGATACAGTAATCGTAGTAGTGATAGTAGTCAGGCAACAGTGGATAAGATCTAAAAAAGTAAATATTTTCTTTTATAGAAAAAATCTAGAAATATTAGTAATACCAAGGCAGTATTCCAAAAACAAATCTTTATTATTGATTTCTGTTGCCAAATAGCAGTGCACATCCTGTGCTTCATCTCCATAGCTGTATAAGTTCATCTATGTTCACATATGGCATTGCTGCCTGTAACTGTTAGTTTCTTGAGATTTGATGTGAGATTTGGTGATGTCACCACTGTTCTGTTTACTGTTCTCCTTGCTGGAGAGAAATCTGTACCTGAGGATCTGCAGTGCTCCCTGCTAGTCATTCACAGTTCAGCAAATTGGTAAGAAAATCCAATTGTTCACTGTCATCACAACCAATTACCAATCATGCATTTCCTGGCTTTTGTTGTATGGTCAGGTGGCTTAGAAGAGTTGTAATGGGGGTTTTGCTAATGTGCCAGAAAAGCCCTACTCAATAGATGTTAGGTTTCTAAGCAGCCTTTTGTAAATGTGTGTGGAGACTTGCAGTGGCTAGAGACAGCTGACAGAGAGGATGATTTACCAAAACTGGAACACTCAGAATCTGGTGCAGCCAATGATCGTGGCAATGGTGGCAACAACGGTTCAGCCAGTGTTGTGTTAGCCAGCTTTTAACGTCAGCTTGTTCAATTAAGCTTTGACAGTAAGACCTGGAAGCTAATTGGATTCTATGCAGAGCTGCAACACGTTTTTCATGTTTTAGTAAATCTCAATCAGAGTGTTGCAGGAAGGGATAGTTGTAGTTATACATTGTTGACCTATGCTATAAACAGTGCTATAGGAACAAAGAACCCCCTGCTGTAAACCAGCCTCCCCCAACCACCTATCCACAAGATGTTCTCAATAAAAACCTAGTGGCAGAGGCAGAAAGGTTTCATAAATTATGGGCCAGAGAGACGTTCTGGATATATACTCTGGACACATTAGCCCCAGAAGGGTTAAACAAATTACTAGAAGTAGCCACCATCATGTAAAATAATTTTTATTTATCTTTTTACTATTTTAGCCCAGAGCTATTTTAGTCATTAATTTTCCTTTTCTTTCCCCGTCTCTAGGTTTTTATTGAGAACATTTTGTGGATGCTATATAGGTAGTTGGGGGAGGCTGGTTTACATAGGGGGGTTCTTTGTTCCTGCATGTCCTTTTACGTCTTTAATCAGTGAGTATAACATATAATTATGACTAATAATTTTTTTTTTGCCTGTGAATTCCATAATTTGTTACTATGTATAATTTATATGTGTTCACTCTATTCCCAGTATGTGCATTAATATCTTGATGTTTATTTATTTATTTATTTATTCACCATTTTCTTATTACCAATGATTTGTAGCCTAAAGTAGTCATAGGGCCCTTTAAATGGTAACCACCACTAATTGGCTACATGTTATATAGACATAATCCACCCAATTCCATCAGCTTGACAAAGGAGCGCACTTGGACTGTTATCTCACAGCGCATGCTCAGGAAACACGTCGCTATGACGCCCGGTGACATCATCGAGCACACCACTGTGCGTTCCAAGCCTCGGTGCCAGACCTCCTCCATCTTGCTGGTCATAATTCCTGACACTGACGGATGACAGATCATCATCCAGGACTGCACGCTATGCCATTCACTGTGGCAGATTCCTATTGATGGATATTGACGTGCCTTTTTTAATCTACCCTCCTGTAAGTTGCTGTCTTTTATGTGCAATAAACCAAGTTTACAGTTTACACTTAGAGGCGCCTTTCTCCTGTTTTCTCTTTCAGCCTTGTTGTAACTCTCCTCAACCAACCCCGCCTTTTCTACCAGCATTCTTGACTAGGCATGTGTCATTTCCTCAGCTGGTGGAGCAGAAAAAAACATTGCTAACCCACGCCCAGCATCTCAAAGCCTGCTGGGCCTGCTGGATTTACATTCTTACATTTTTGGCTGGTGCAGCCTGCTTACATCCATGATATTGTGGCCTATTCTGCACTACAATGGTGGCCCACTGAACCACATACACATGGCCCAGCATACATGGATATGAATGTTACATCTCTTTTAAAGGCTGGTCAATGGGAAGGGTGCAGAATGGGGCATACTTGTGGAGCTGGTGATGCCAAGCCATGTCCTATAGCTTGGTGATGTTGATAGCTCTCCCCTCCTCCTCCTCAATGGCCTCATTTGGTGACTTGTCAGAACCATCAATCCAATGATTCAGGAAAAATGCATCCACATTGTTTTGCAACTGATGTGTCTGGGGGGTGGGAGCCACACTATGCCAAATATTCTGTCACCTCTTTAGGACCATGTTGTGAACTGGCTGACCTTACACAATCTTGTGCGAAGAAAGGTAGTGTGTGAAAAGGGCATCAACCCTCTATCCTTGTTTGACCAGAGAAAGTTCACACTCATGTTTTGCCTGGTGCACATCCTCAGCCTGGTAGTGCATCAGTTCCTAGTTAGGCATCCTGGCTTTTAGAATGTCTTGCAGCAAGCCAGAAGAATGTGCAGCCACTTTAGGTGGTCATACCAAGCCATAGTTCACTTGGCCAAAATGTAGCTGCAATACAAGATGCCTGCCAATTTCCTGATATGTAATATATCCACATGCTGGATATCAACATTGGCCATGCTACAGTAACCTGTACTTTTTGTGCAAGGTTAGGATGAAGACAGGCTCTGCAGATCTAGTTCTAGTTCTTCTTGCCGCATCAGTAGCTCCTGATTTAGGACACGTGTACCATTTTGTCACCATTTGAAGAGGTGAACAGAATAAGCCAAAATGAGGCAGGGATCAGCAACACAATCCCTCTGGTTCCTGCTGGAGCACACACTACCTGGTGTAATAGTCTGGCCACTGGAGACACAACAGCAAGAGGAAGAGGAGGGCTTCAAGGTGTCTCAGGACTAGCAGAATGCTTTCAAAACTGACTCCATCCCTGTAAGGTGGCAGCAGCAGATACAGGAGGAATACTAGGAGGAGGAGGAGGAGGAAGATTGAGGGGGTGCAGTGGTGAGGAGGACATAAGGCTAGCTTCTAGGGATACTGTACTTTTCACTCCTCTGAAACCCTGGGAGTTGTATGTGTTTGGGGTGAGATAGTAAAGAACACTGTTGTCTTCAGCAGCATCGAGGAATTGGGATTCTCTGCTTCAGGCAGTTTGTGGTGATTGAGGTCATTCATGCTGAAGTGCCTGCAGAGGCACCCAAAGATTTGAGCCATAAGGGAGAGAAACATTACTGGTTGGCCACACCTGATACAAGGGGAAAATGTCAGATGTCATGGTGACATCCCAAAAGGATCAAAACATGTTCCACTTAGAAAAGTGCTATAGAAGAACCTCTTGCCCACCTTTCCAGAGAGTGGCAGGATCCCTTTCGTGGCCAATGTGCCTCAGATCTTCAGGTCCCTGAAAGAAGGAGCAGCAGTGGCTACCTCAGTAGTGCTTTCTTCCAAATGCATCAGCCACATCTGGATGCTGACAGGAATTACAGGCAGTGCCTAAACCATATGATCTTGAATTACCTGGGGTCCAGAGCAGATGTATACAATCTTTGAACTGAGGATCCCATGGACTTTTGGGTCTCCAGGGTGTACCACTAATCCGAGCTTTTAGCAAGCCCTGTGGCCAATGTGCTGTCGGAGAGAGCATTTGAGGTTTTGTGACATATAGAGCAGTATGCCAGCCCCCTGACACATTTGACTGGCTCACTTTTATAATATGAATCCAGCCTTAAATCAGCAATGAGTACAAAGACTTTGCAGCTGGTGCTAATGAATACAGTTTTGCTTGTAATCTACCCCCCCAAATGAATATACAATATACCATTACCAGCTCCAGCCATTGCTAATGGCCTGCTAAAATTGACATTTCCTGCCACTATTTCCAGCTCCTTCCACCACTGCTGGCCTGCCAACAATATCAGATTCTTCCACTACTGCTGACAAGACATCTTTACTGGCTCCTACAAGGCTGCTGGTCTGCTATCATTATTAGAGATGAGCGAATCGAACTTGGCGAAGTGGAATTCATTTCGAATATTAGGAAAAATTCGATTCGCACCGAATCCGAATATTAGCAAACTTCGGATGCGCGAATCGAATTTTTCCCGATCGGCCGATTTTCATCCCTTCTACAGCCGGCAAAAAGTGTCCCTGCAGAGAGCTCCACTATTTCTGACAGTTCTCTGACAGTTCCTTCACATTTACAGCGGTTGAAACATTGTATCTATTTGTTTCCATTTAGGATACAGATGTTTTTATTCGGAAACAAATAGATACAATGTTTCAACCGCTGTAAATGTGAAGGAACTGTCAGAGAACTGTCAGAAATAGCGGAGCTCTCTGCAGATACACTTTTTGCTGTACTGGAATTCTTCTTCTTTTCATTCTTCTTCTTCTTTTCATTCTTCTTCTTCTTTTCATTCTTCTTCTTCTTTTCATTCTTCTTTTCATTCTTCTTCTTCTTCTTCTTTTCATTCGTCTTCTTCTTCTTTTCATTCTTCTTCTTCTTCTCATTCTTCTTTTCATTCTTCTTTTCATTCTTCTTCTCATTCTTCTTTTCATTCTTCTTCTTTTCATTCTTCTTCTTTTCATTCTTCTTTTCATTCTTCTTCTTCTTCTTTTCATTCTTCTTCTTCTTTTCATTCTTCTTTTCATTCTTCTCATTCTTCTTTTCATTCTTCTTTTCATTCTTCTTCTCATTCTTCTTTTCATTCTTCTTCTTCTTCTTTTCATTCTTCTTCTTTTCATTCTTCTTTTCATTCTTCTTCTTTTCATTCTTCTTCTTCTTCTTTTCATTCTTCTTCTTCTTCTTTTCATTCTTCTTCTTCTTCTTTTCATTCTTCTTCTTCTTTTCATTCTTCTTTTCATTCTTCTTCTTCTTCTTCTTTTCATTCTTCTTCTTTTCATTCTTCTTTTCATTCTTCTCATTCTTCTTTTCATTCTTCTTTTCATTCTTCTTCTTCTTCTTCTTTTCATTCTTCTTCTTCTTCTTTTCATTCTTCTTTTCATTCTTCTTCTTTTCATTCTTCTTCTTCTTCTTTTCATTCTTCTTCTTCTTCTTTTCATTCTTCTTTTCATTCTTCTTTTCATTCTTCTTCTCATTCTTCTTTTCATTCTTCTTCTTCTTCTTTTCATTCTTCTTCTTCTTCTTCTTTTCATTCTTCTTTTCATTCTTCTTCTTCTTCTTTTCATTCTTCTTCTTCTTCTTTTCATTCTTCTTTTCATTCTTCTTCTTCTTTTCATTCTTCTTCTTCTTCTTCTTTTCATTCTTCTTTTCATTCTTCTCATTCTTCTTTTCATTCTTCTTTTCATTCTTCTTCTTCTTCTTTTCATTCTTCTTCTTCTTCTTCGTCGTGCCCCGTGACTGCCCAAATGAGTGAAGTGTGCGGTGATTCTAAGATCGACGGCACTCATCTGCATGTCATACTGACTGACAGTATTATTTCTCTTCCCCAGCAGACTCCAAGGGCATTTAAATTAAAGGTACAGTGTTCTGCACTAATATAAAGGCTCTCTGAAGCCTAGAAACCCTTTTAATAAGTTAAATTCGCAGCGAATAAATTCGCATCGAATCAAATTTCTTCCGCAAATTCGACGAATCAGCCGAATCGAATTTTTGAATAATTCGCTCATCTCTAATCATTATCATCTACTGCCACATTTTACAACTGTGGCCATGCCAATATTACCAGCTCCTTTCACCACTGCTGGTTTGACACAATACCCATTTCCTGCCACTACTGCTGCCCTGCAACCATTACCAGCTCCTACCGCTGCTGCTGGCCTGCTACCATTACCATCTGTGCTGCCTCTACTAGCTTAATCTAAGCTATTAAATGTAAAACAATTGGAAACAACGTTTCTGGTGTATGTGGGTCATCAGGCATTGTAAGGTGCCACACATATTGTTTCAATGGCTGGTCTTCAGCTGCAAAATTATGGTGTAGGGTAAATCATGCTCTGTGTCTCCTCATTTGCAGCCTATTCCACTGCTCCAGTAATCAAAAATATGTGTGGTTGTCTATTTGAAATAGAGCTCACTTATTGTGATGTCTTGATTAGAATCTGCCTGAACCTTGCTTAGTAAAAGTGATTACATACTGTGCATGGAGACATGTAGACTGTTCTGCTTTTTTAAATTAAATAGTGCACTCTAACGTTGATATTTTTTAACCATTTCAATACCGTGCAATTTTACACCTTCCTGCCCAGGCCAGTTTTCACGTTTCAGCGCTCTCACACTTTGAATGACAATTGCACGGTCATACAACATTGTACCCAAACTAAAATTTTATCATTTTCTTCACACAACTAGAGCTTTCTTTTGGTGGTATTTAATCATCGCTGGGGTTTTTATTTTTTGCTAAATTAACAAAAAAAGACCAAAAATTTTGAAAAAAAAACACATTTTTCTTTGTTTCTGTTATAAAAGTTTACAAATAAATAATTGTTCTTCATAAATTTAGGCCGAGATGTATTCTGCTACATGTCTTTGGTGAAAATAACCCAAATTAGGATGTATTTTTTAGTTTGTAGGAAAGTTATAGAGTTCACAAACTATGGTATAGATCTGAATATTGATCAATCCTGAAGTACTGACAGCCAATCTAATTTCTTGAGGTCCAAGAATGTCAGAATAGTACAGATATCCCCAAATGACCCCTTTTTGCAGAGTAGACAGTCCGACGTACTTCATAAGAGGCATGGCGAGTTTTTTGAAGTTGTATTTTTTTGTCATAATTTTTCGGAAAATTAAAAAATTAAAAAAATTATTTTCACTATTTTTTTTTTTACATACTGTCACCAGTGCAGTACAGCATCACCATATAACTGGCATGGTGGTGAACAGGGACACTGACTGGTGACAGTATGAAAAAAAAATATATATATATATATTTTTTACATTTTTAAAAAATTTTTATTATATTTAATTTTTTATTACATTTTTTTTTATTTTTTTTAAGATTTTTTTTCATATTTTACTATGACCAAAGTTGTAAAATGTTACCATAGTAACATTGTACTACTTTGGGGAAGTGATCAGTATTTTTTTTTTTTTTTTTACACAATTTGCTTATAGCAAAGAATTACTTTGCTATAAGCAAGCATTTACCTGAATGAAATCGATTCATTCAGCTTTTTTTTTTTTTTGTGCTTAGCTGTGATTTGGTCACAGCTAATCACAGGCACTAGTATACAATGGATGGCATCATGAATGAAGCCATCCATTGTATACAACTGTCATGTGACCTGCTGTGATTGGTCACAGCAGGTCACATGGTACTAGCAACGGGAGCAGGTACTCGGATCTGTCATCGGCCGTGTCCGAGGTGCACGGCCGGTGACAGATCGCACTGCTGCGCCGCTCTGCATTAGCGCAAACTGCGCATGTGCGGGAGCACGCCAAATGGCGTGCACCCGGAGTGCAGAGACAGTTTTGAAGCCGCCAAACGGCCATTGGCCGGGCGGCTAATGGTTAAAGCTGACATTTGTATCTCCTGTACAAAATCTAGCCTAGTACGAGTGCCCAGATGCTTTGCACACACTCGCTACATTATTTTTTGTGTTCTTTTTCTGTAAAAAAAAATACACATCCATTGATTTTTTTAATTAAAAGCTGGCTGTTGTCTCCCTTGTTCAAAATGTGGTCTTCTGAATGTGCCTAAATACTGTAAATGGGGTATATATGCAATATTAATGTGTCTTTTTATGCAATATAAATGCAATATAAATACACTCTAGTGTTGATTTTTAGATTAAAGACTGGCTGTTGTCTCTCCTGTTAAAAATGTGGCCCATCCAAAGTGCTTAATACTGGTTGTCACAAATCTGCAGCTTCAATGCTAATATGTCACTTCTGTTGCCAATATAGTTCCATAGTTTTAACTTTCAAAGTTCCGCTGTCACCTGGTATCCCACAGAAATTGTGTTCAAGACTGGTATTTACCTGCTTTTTATTCAATTAAGTACATACCCAGCCCAGCCAGGCCATCTCTCTTTCTATTTAGGCTAGGATTATAGGAACATTAATTCCTAGTGCCAGGCCCCCAGTGTTTCCTTATGTCCCCAAATTTCTGAGAGATTCTTGGTGACCCCATGATTTTGAGGTTCCTAGTGTCCCTGACTTTCCAAGAAGATTCAGAGTAACCCCAAGATTCCACATTTCCCAATGTCCCTGGCTTTTCAAGAAATTATGAGTGACATCAAGATTCCAAGTTTCAAGTGCCCATGACTTTCCTGGAAAATTTCAGGAGACCCCAAATTTTGTTGTACCAGTTTGTTATTGGATGACATCCTTATATTTTCTGATAATCTAGAGGAGCATCACAAGCATGTTTCCATTGTCCTTAAAAGATTGAGGGAGATTCAATTTTATATCAAATTTGATTAATATGAATTTGAACACACCCATACCCAGTTCTTGTCATTCCTCCTAAAGGAGTGAACAAGGATCCTGAAAAAGATCAAATGGTCATTCCATTTGTGTATTGACCTGCCCCTAGAAACATTAAGGAAATAAAACAATTTGTTGGATTTGCCAACCTCTACAGAAAATTCATAAGAAACTTATCTAAGGTGATTATCTAAGGTGATAGCACCAATTACAAAGCTGACAAAGAAAGGGATGTCCTTTGTGTGGTCACCTGAGGCACAGGCTGTCTTCAGTTAGCTAAAGACTCTTTTCACTTCTGTACCAATTCTGGTACATCCTAATCTTGAACTGCCTTTTATGGTTGAAGCGGATGCTTCAGACTCTGCCAAGGGAGCTATCCTTTCTCAGCAAATAGGTGAAAAAATTCAGCTTTATCCTTGTGCTTTTTTCTCTGGTTTAATGTCTTCAGCTGAAAGGAATTATGATATTGGGAATAAAGAGTTACTGGCAATTAAGCATTTTCCGAATGGAGACATCTGCTTGAAGGGGCTAACCATCCTGTAAGTGTTCTCACTGATCATAAACATTTAGAATTTATTTGTTCTGCCAAGAGATTGTCCTCAAGAGAATCATGGTCTCTTTTCTTTTCCAGGTTCAATTTTATTATCTCATATCAATCTGGGTCATGGAATGGTAAGGCTGATACCGTATCGTGGATTCCGTCTGGGACTATTCAGGAAATTATCTCTGAGTGCACAATCCTACCTCAACAGAACTTCCCTGGGGCCATGAGTTCCAAGACATTTTTTAATCTTCTCAAAGAGGGGTACAATAATGACCCACTTTTCAACCATCCTCCCAAAGACATTAACCCAGAAAATAAGAATAGCTATGAATTCAAGTGTATCGACTCTATGTACCTGAATCTGTTCAACTAGAAGTCCTCAGGTTGGTTCATGACTCTAAACTTGTTGGGCATTTTGGGGTTTCCAAAATGGAAGGACTTTTATCGTTTTTAATATATCATTACTTAAAGCATTTAATGAAAATACTTTTTCTGGATGAATCCTCCCACCCCCTCCAGCCATTGAGGAAAATGGTAGGATAAAAACTGCCTTGTTTCTGGAATGTGGAATTGTGGTTTTGAAGTGTGGTTTTGGACTCTGTTTTGACATTTTATTCAACAATACAGTGTGGTACTATGAAACAAGAAGATTACAAGCTATACTATAGAACTGCTTTGCCATTGGCCAATTGGTATGAAGTTGAGGGTTTATATTTACTTTTGGAAGAGTAAACTTTACTACAACTTTTAGATCTGTTGTGGCTACTACTTCCACTGCTCAATTTGGGCTTATTACAGCTAGATAAAAAAATTAGGTGTCTCACCAAAAATCACGTAAAAAAAGATATTTTTTAAGTTAAAATTAATCAAACAAGGGTGATACTGTTGTATATAAGCCAAAAAAATAATGTAACAGTAAAAAAATCAATTACAGATCTATAATATGTGATACAGGAATACGATATTGCTGACACTGCCCGTAAGAATTGTATTGTTCTGTAACACTGCAAATAACTTTAAGATGTTTCTGAAGCATGTTTTAGAAAGGAATGCTATTTGTTCTATGTCACCCCCAAAGTAGCATTTAAAGGAAGGTCCTTTCCCCATGGAACAGTATTTTTTTTTATTTTTTTTTGCATTGGTACCTGTTTTCTGTGACAGTGCCCAATTCCCCATTCTATTAGCCTTGAAAATGGGCAGAACAGATTTTTAAGATTCCCTGCCTACCGTTATTCAATACATTCAGATTAAAGTTTGCAGATTTTATGTCGTGTTTGAAGAAAAACCCAGTGGTCGATCCCAGGCTTACTTGCTAATATGTACTCCCTGCTTTTGCTACACTAATTCTGTGAATTTTTTATTATTGCTTCTTTCCTGCTGTTCCTGGAATATTACTCCACCCATCATCGAGAGAAGGAGGGGCAGTTCTGAGAAATTGTCTCTGCCAATATAGCCACCTTCACATAGAGACATAATGCAGACTAATGTTTGGCAAGTCCATATTTGGCAAAAGATCAGCTACAGGGAGCCTACAAGCAATGTTGGTTACTGGTCCTTTGCAGTCTGATTCCCTTTCATGGGCACCACTTTCACAGATTTTTGGGCTAACATCATTCACGTTTTATTTAAACCAAAGTAGCAGTTTGGCTTTCATCTACCTCAAAAGACAAGAGGTTTAGAGTTAGAAGTTCTCAATGAAAAGCTTAATAACAAAAGCCGTGGGACTTATGGTGAAATTGTATATTATTACTGTTATGAAAGGAGCATTAATAAGGAACTTGAATAACTGTTTGAACTTTAATTTGTTCATTAACAGGATTTACCCCCTCACCATGATAATTATTAGTTCTTTCAAGAGCATAGTGCAAACTCCTAGCTACAAAGAAAGAATGTGGCGAAAGTTAAATGCACGGTAATTAAATTGTTTAATTGAAAAGTTTAGTAATAAAGTGATAAAAATAGGAAATCTAATTGGGATTAACAAGTGTCCTCTAGTATAATTTCATTTGAAAACAATATGCTGGCCTATTAAAACAAGCTTCTAAAATTTGGTTCTTTTTTTTCTGGGCTAAGGGTGCTCTTTTGTGGACTATGGAAAATATAAAAGTATACCATACCAGCATATAGAAAAGAAAACAAGCGTTTAAAAGAAAGATGTACAGTCAGTATATGACCATCAGAAGATGCATGTTAGTGAACTTCAGAGAGGCAGTTCACTACAAGGCAATTGACACAAGTGCAAGTGGAATGAACCCTCAGTTCCCAATAAGCACAGGAACAATGAGCAATTCTCTACAAGCATAGGAGGCAGGGGCAAGTAACTACAAATGCAGATGGGAAAGGCAATTAACTACAACAATGGGTGGGATGGGCAATTCACTGTAAGCTTGAATGGGAGGGGCAGTTCACAGCAAACAGAGGTAGGAAGGACAGTTCACTACAACAACAGGTTGCAGAAACAGTTGACAACATGTCATATATATATGAAAGACCTAGAGAGAACAGTCAAAGTTTCTATTCATTTAACAGGTGTTAAGAAAAACAAATCCAGACTCTCGTGGAACATTGCTTTTTTTGAAAGATATGTGAAGGGATAACATCTGTCCATATGATATGCATGTACATATTTACACACATATATTACAATTAAAGGAAACCCTGCAACAAATGGGAAAACAATTTACAATCATCTAGCAAACAAATGATGCTTTGATGATGGGATTTTTATACACAAGTAAATTCAGAGGACAAGATGCAAAAAATGTTTTCTCTCTTTCTCTAAATTGTAGCACCTAAGGGAATATGTCTATACATATCCAAAAATACAAGATTTAAACAACTTTGGAGAGTGTACCAAAAAAAGAACTATAAGAGAAAAAAGATCAGAAATTTGAGAAAGATTTACAAGCATACAAGGCATACTAGGTTTATAAGTATTGATGTATATTTCCCTCTAGGGATCCTGAAAAACAAAAATTAGCATCTATAGAAACTAAAGTTGACACTAAAGTTGTTCAGATAGTCCCTCTTATATCAGGACCTGAAACCTAAAAAAAAGGCACACTACAAAAATCGTAAAACCCACTATCAATCCAGATCCCAAACTGGTAGTATATACAAAAATAAATAAACATAGCACTTCCTCTTCATGGGACCACAGTAACACACTTCTTTGCAAAACCTCCAGGGAAGTAAAACATTATATATATCAGATATCTTCTGTTATATATTCTATTGCACAAGCAATTTTTAATTCTATAACATGATCTACTCAAAGTACTCATCCCCTTTCATGATTTTATTATCTTCTTTTTCTATGTCACCAAATATGATTACAAATGACTTCTAACTTTTATGACTCCAAACATACAACCAAAGAGGACAAATTTGGGAATAAACCCTCCCACACAGAATTATGGCCTGGAAGCAATCCCAAATAAACAATATTAAATGTTCAAGTAGATATGATGTTCTACTGGACCTGTTAACCTGGTAATCTCAAACTATGCAGAGCTGATTGCAAGTGTTCATATAAAAGAGTATTTGGGGAGCAGTGACCATAAAACAATTTTATTTAATGTTAGCTGTAAACATCAAGCACATAGTGGAAAGATAAAAACACAACTTTAATAAAGCAAATTTTACAAGGCTGAGGGATGTTCTCCAAGATTTAGACTGAGAAGCAATATAGTCATCAAAGAACACAGAAACATAGAAAGGGGAATCTTTCAAAATGACTGCATGTGAACACATGCAAAATATATTCCCATGGGCAATAAGTTTACTGCCAAAGTTAGAAAAGCTATAAAAAAATAAGAAAAAATGAAGGAACGCTATCATTTAAACGTTACAAACAATATAACAGAATATGTAATAAGGAAATCAAGGCCGCAAAAATTCAAAATGAACATCATATTGCAAAAGAGAGTAGGACAAAGCTCCAAACAATTATTTAAATGCATTAATAACAAAAAGGTCAGGTCTGAGCATGTAGGCCCTTTACAAAATAATATAGAGTGGGTGACTGGGGGAAAAAGAAAAGACAAATGTATTTAAATATCTTTTTAAGCTCTGTTTATACAAAAGAGCTCCAGTCCATGACGGCAATGATATTGACACAGCCACAAACGAACCACTATGGCTCAAAATTGATATAGACCAGAAATATTTAGACAGAATAAAGGTAAATAAAGCACCTGGACCAGATGGCATACACCCAAGTGTCCTAAAAGAATTGAGCTGCGTCATTTTAAAATCATTGTTTCTAACTTTTAGGGACTCTTTAATGACTAGTATAGTGGTATTGGCTTAAGGGCTCTGTGGTGTCTATATTTAAAAAGGGATTAAAGTCTTTACCAAGTAACTACAGACCTGTTAGTTTAACTTATCGTTTAACTATAGTTGGGAAGATGCTGGAGAGTTTAATAAAAGACCACATAGAAGTTGTCAAACAAATCTGATTTCTTTTTATGAGGAGGTAAACTTAGACAAAGGAGTGGCTTTGAACATAGTATTCTTGGATTTAGCAAAAGCGTTTGATGCAAATCCCCACACATGTTAAGATAAAGTCTATAGGCTTGAAACAATCGATACTCTGAATGGTCTAAGGTTGTTAGTGGTGTACCCCAAGGTTCAGTGTTGGGACCCTTACTTTTCAATACATTTATAAAACATATAGGGTCTAGGATTAAAAGTACCATTTCAGTCTTGTAAATGACACCAAGCTATCCCGTGAAATTACGTCCTTGCAGGATGTCTCCAACTTACAAACCAACCTCAATGTACTGTTTAATTGAGCAAATATGTGGTAAATAAGGTTTAATGTTGATAAATGTAATGTTATGCACTTGGAGGGGTTAAAAATATGCATGCACACTAGCAGGAGTACAACTGGGGGAATCAATGGTGGAGAAGGATCTGGGTGTTCTGGTAGGTCATAGGCTTAATAATTGCATGAAATGTCAAGTTGCGATTTCCAAAGCAAGCAAAATCCTTTCTTGTATTAGAAGAGGTATAGACTGCAGAGAGAAAGATTTATTTGCCCATGTAAAAATCAATTGTAAGACCTCTAGAATACGCTGTTCAGTTTTGGGTACAAGCTTACAAAAAAATATAGGACAACTGGAGAATGTGCTGTGAAGGACAACCAAACTAAGAGGTATGAGGAGCTCCACTATGAGGAAAGATTAGCTGAACTGAATGTATTCTCTCTTAAGAAGAGGAGATTACTGGGAGGTATGATCAACATGTATAAATACACAAGTGTCCATATAGTGAACTTGGTGTACAATTTTTCATTTTAAGGCCATCACAGAGGACACGGGGACACTCTTTATTTCTGGAGGAAAAGAGATTTAACCTCCAAATATGGAAAGGCTTCTTCACAGTAAGAGTTGGAAAAATGACATTGCAAAAATTAGTTCTTGATAGAATTCATGGTCATTGTATTTAAATATAATTGTTTCATACATTTACAAAATCCATTTTTTGGAAGAGAATTCAATAAAGTGAGATTAGTATAGGGTGATTTAGTCAATGCGCTTGAGTTCCATATATTGTTGTGGGGGGAACATTCTCCTTAGTGTAGGGATGTAGGATATACTTGCAAATATCCCTAAATGGCAAGCAGACCTAAAAGTATAATATTTACCCTAATACACCTTAGGGCTGTAGCTCTGCTTTATTAGATATATACCTCCTTTGGCTTTTGTCTCTGCATTTATGCCTTTTGGCATCCCATCAAACTTTTCTGCTTCTGGCCCATTTTTACCCATTCATAACTGACAGCTGGAGCTCAGAGTGGTCCAGCCTTGGCCATATCAACAAGAGCTGCAGGTGCTGCAGAATTATAATAGGCACACCCTAAATCCCTCTGAGGCATAATAGTAGCGAGTAGCACCTCTTCCCAGGGTAAGATAACTCATGATGTACAGCAATAATATTCAGCAAATATCAATGAAAAAAAAATAGATTTTGTAAATGTATGAAACAATTATATTTAAATACAATGACCATGAATACTATCAATAACTAATTTTTGCAATGTCACTTGTATTATAGGTTTAGTGTCCCTTTAACAATTCAGTAAATTAGCATTTAATTCATGACATGAGTATAATCTAGTATGTTGTTGCCTATTATAACTGCTTTGGAATTTGGCAGAAGTTCTGTACTCCCAATAAAAACAATTAGCAGTTCCTCCCCTAAGAGTCACTTTGCTTGCAATATTTTGCTCATGATCTCTGTTTAAAATGCCACATATGGCTCTAACAGCAATCCAGAACCACAGGGACTGTCTAACAATCAGTCGCTGCCCTGTCAGAGACATTTTGTCCAAGCATGTGAACAAAGCTATGGCCTTAATACTCTGTAATTAGTCTGTTTAATGGTCTGTTTTCTGCACAGACATACACATGTGGAAGGCAGGCAAAAACCTACACACAGACTTGAAAGCAAGCAAACACCATCTTTTAGGGAAAATCTATTTCCCCCAAGTCATGTAGCGGGAAGGGGATTTGGACACAGATTTAAAGACAAATAAATTAACAGATTTGTGAAAATTATCTAGCATTGAGATCTGTTTTATCTTTCCAATCTCCCTTGCTGCCCAGAGGACCCAATTATAATGACCAGAGATTTGGTAATACCAGGTCATTACTAATACTCTGTTCTGTGCACCTGGTGTTCAACAGATCCTTGAAGTGTGTGCATTTACGTTGTAAATATCTTGGTCTCATATGGTAAAATATAGATGGCATGTAACTCAGTGCCTGCGTTTTGACATTGACAGTAATTTAAAAGCCATACACTTATCAAATTACTATAATAACTGCATGCAAGAACTCATCAGTACACAGTTTGTTTAATCTTTGTGTTTCTTGACTTAAAGAATATAGTGGCAGTAACTGTGTAAAGGTCCCCCCTTCACCATTAACCTTTTCGATACTCATCCTCTTTGGAAGCCTAAATAAAATATCCTTTGTCAGCTGGTGGGTCCAGTGACATCATCCCATGTGAAAGTGCTCGGACTTAGGTCTTGAGCCACTATAGTGTTTATTGGTCTTTAAGTGAAATTTAAATAAGAAAAATATTCCATCTGTGATGATTTCTTGACAAATATGCATAAAATTAAATAATGATGTAATAGTGTGTTACTGGCTGATATATCATAATAAATAAATACATAATTGCAGTGACAGATGTCCACCGTATTACTGTATAATAAAAACAATATAACACAAAGTTCTTAGGTAGATGGAGCCGCTCCTACTAAAGTACAAAATTATTATTTTGTCTTTGCACATCCATTCTTTACAGAGATCACATTTACACCACATAAATGGGCAACTTGGAAGGCAATAGCACTATAAAAACAAGTATTGTCTTAGGGCTTCCAGTGTAATATTGTGCAATCCTATCATTGGTCACACATTAGTTATGCAGTGGCAGCCGAGCATTTGGCTTTGTATACGGTCCTTCAACAGGTTAAGGGCATACAGTAAGCCAATGCACCCATTTGTGCATCAGATTAGTAAGGAGTCAGTGGGGGATGAAAACTACCGGGGAGCAAGCAGTTTTATTATATTGTCACAGAATGACAGAGGACAAAACAGTAAGTTACTAAATTTTGCTGGTTTCTATTAAGCCCTCTAGATTTTCTGACTACTTTTCTAATACTAGAGCGGTGGTTTGGTGGAGGGCATTTAAATATTTACCGCTAGTCAGGGCTTTTTTCTAAAAAATATAGGTGCAGCAGCTCCCCCCTTCCGAGCAACATGACTTAGTTCCTACCCACCTCCCAGTACTTCTCCTTTTAGAGAATACAGATCCAAGTATCATTTTGTGGTGCTAAAAAATTTGCATGGAATTTGCTAATGATAACAAGAAAAGCAGAAGAATAGATCCCCCGCAGCCAGCAGCAATAGACCCACCCCCAACAACAATAGATTCCTCCAGCAACAATGGATCCCCAAAACAAAATACCCAGCAACAAAAGACCCCAGCAGCTACAACAGATCTCCCAGAAGCTAGTATCAATAGACTCTCCAGCAACTAGCAACAATAGACCCCTTCCTTATCTGTAGATCCCTTCCAGCAACAATTGACCCACACCAACAATAGACCACCCACTAGCAACAATAGATCAATAGACCAGCAACAATGGATCATACGGCACAACCCAGCACCCCTTGCCATTACATACATTTAGTGCTGAAGGTGACGGAACTGCATTCCCTTGCATTCCCACTGAAAAAAAGCCCTGCCACTAGCCAGCCCCAGCCATCAGAGACAGTCTGCTTGTTACATCCACCTGTGTCCCTTTAAATGGGCTGGTACACCTGGGGGGCTGGAAGGTCTGCCTAATAATGTCTAATCTTGTGACCACTGTGACTGGCTGTCACAGTCGTCACATGATCAAGAGCTTTTATATGCTTTATGCGGGTATAAAGTGTGCATCTCAAAAATCCCCCCCAAAACTATTTTGTTTCATTTCTTGGATTATGTTAGTAGGGGTGTGATGCTGCCAATCATCCACCAGTCCAATCATTGTTCTTATATTTATTATTCTGTAACGCAAATACAGAGCAGGTGCACAGGAAGAGGGGAGAGAGCAAAGTGCTGAGGCCCAACCTAAAGTAGAACTAAATGTGTTGTAGCACTTAATTACAGGTGCATCTGCACTCACAGATTCTCTTAGTTCTTCTTAGTTGCAGGGAGAGTGGATATCATAATTTTTACTGCTGATTCACTTACCCTTACTCACTGCCTGTGTTGAAGAAGCCTGCCCACTGCGAGCTGCAGTGTCTGGGAGGGGAGCGTGGGAGGCACAAATGGATTTTGCTCAGGGAAGGTAAATTAATTTTTTGATTTCTTTATTAGACTTCTGCATGAGATAATATTTGGATTTGGTACTTATTTAGTCATACAGGAGCCTTTAGCTTTATTTTTAACAACTACACTGTTTCTATTGCTAAACATTGTTATAATTGTATAATACTTATGTGCAGAAACACAAACAAATATTGCTGCCACTAGGGGATTTGTTTGCAACCCACTCTATCTCCTAGTTATCAGTTCTCTAACTTTGCCAAGCTGTATATCCAATACACATGCATAAAAAGACTCCAGAATGGAGTAGTGCACTGAAATCCTCGATTTAAGTCAACGTATTACAGCAGCAAAACAGAGGAAAAGTAAGTCATAGGGGTTGATTTACTAAAGGAAAATAGACTGTGCACTTTGCAATGAGGTAGAGCTTGAGTTTGCAAAAAATACCCAATCACGTGCAAAGAACATTTTAAAAAAGCAGCGTTTACTTGCCCATGCTTGGATGATGGAAGTCAGCAAAGCTTCCCCTCATTTACTAAACTCTGGAGCAACTGCTCTTGCAGAGTGCAACTTCACTTTGCAAAGTGCAGAGTCTATTTGCAATTAGTAAATCAACCCCATAGTGTCTGCAGTCAATGACAATTCCACCAAACTTGCAAGCGTGAAAAAGTGCAATCCCTTCACTTCCTGTTCCATAGGCAAAATAGGAAGTGAGCAGAAATCCTTTCCAAGTGGTTGTCCCAGGATCAGCAGAACTAGTGACTCCACTGAAAGATTTCCTTTTTATTACTGTTCTGGAGACAACACAAAATTTAGAATTTTCTTTTATTTTCACTTTTGCTGAAAATGGTAAACATGACAAATAAAGAGGGTGAATCTCCCTAACAGGAACACAGACAGCAGTAACAACCTGACAGGTGTTGCTTTCCCTCTCCACCCTAAAAAAAACAAACTTTTCCTTTGGTTATACTTTAAGATTGCACAGTGCAAACGGACATCAGTAAGTAGCCAACAGTCTGAAGTTCAGCCAACATTCCGATATGCTGTAATAAGTGTTATATGTATCATTTGCCGAAAAGGTCCATTCTTTCATTAGTCTTTTGATTAAAATGATCTAATCACGTTTTCAAACCATTCTCTGATAGTTGGTGGGGAGATAGATTTCCAGAGTCCTGGTATAATGCTTTTAATCTCACACTTAGCAAAATGCACAATAGCTTTTCGTATTGTTTTGGGTTAAGATCTTGTCTTCTGAAACAGACATTTTTATGGGTTTGGAGGCATTTTAAAAGTGCTCATGTGTTCCTTATAGAACAAGATTTCTCTTCAATATTAGTGAATGATTGGGCAATACCACTGGTTGTAAGTTGTTCCTGCAAAATCACAATATCCCGGAAACATTGGGGAAGATGACATGTAGCCTTTGGGGAATGTTATACCAACATAATAACAAAGTTAAAGAAGAAGGTTAGTTTCTTCTAATTTAGAGTCAATTAAAGAGGTATATGACAATAGTAAAATAGTTTCTAATTGTCAGAGGTAGTTGTAAACCCTGTTCCTATTTCTCTAGGTAAGATGGATACCTCAGAGAGTCTAAGTTGAGCAGGAGTTTATATTAATGAGATATACACTAAGTAGGAGATTTACTAAAACTGGTGCACACATAATCTGGTGCAGCTGTGCATAGTAAATATTCAGCTTCTAACTACAGCTTGTTCAATTAAACTTTGCCAATAAAACCTAGAAGTTGATTAGTTACTATGCATAGTTGCACCAGATTCTGTTCTCAAGTTTTAGTAAATCTCCCCCTAAGTTTCCTGCTCCTGCCTCTTCCTTAGCAATCACTAACATCAAGGAAGATGTCATGTATAGTAGCTTCAGAAATACCAATACAATACATGAATGGGTGCAAAGTCCAACATTAGCATTAACACAAAAACTTTGGACCAAACTTTGGGTTCATCCGTACTTTGAAGGAACAAACTTGTCTGGAAATTGAAAGAGTGAGTTCCCCGTTGATTTTTTTTAGGTCTTGAAGAGCACACATTGGTGACAATGTATACACTTCTCATTTCTGAGTTTGAGTTCAAAGTTCACTTAAGGAACACAGCTTCGTTTAGGAAGGATATGTCCTTTGAGCGACATTAAAGATGAGTAGTAAAACCATTTGTCTTTCTTGTGTAGGGTATCACATTTAATGTGGAGCAGGGACGGACTGACAACTCATGGGGCCCCGGGCAATAGGGGATCATGTGGCCCCTGTTTCCTTGCCCAAACTCAAAAAAGCCTATGAAAAAGGTACCGGGGGCATCTCATGGGGCCCCCTACTGACCCCGGGCCCTCGGGCAGTGCCTGAGTTTCCAAATGGTCAGTCCGCCCCTGATGTGGAGGTAGTAAGTGGGAAGTCAGTGCTGATAAGAATTGGAATTTCTGAGATCCATTTAATTTCAGGTAGGGTTGGCTCATACATCACCATTTCCAGGCTTGTCCAGGATTTGTGTTGTCTGAAGTGTAAAGGGAAAAGCAAGGCAAATACAGGTTACTTTCCAAAGGAGTACAAATCTCTTAAATATCTCCATTTTACAAAGGTTAAGAACTCTTCATGTAGTTTTAGTTCATGAAGTAGTACAGGTAAAAAGAGTCTAGGGTCTCTAATAAAGATTAGGATGTCATTTGCGCATGTGTTGATTTTGTGTTCAGTATTTGACATTTTTATGTAATGGATATCTGTTTTATTATGTATAGTGGCAAATTTTTCAGGGATATAAAAAAGAGCACAACTTTCTAGTGCCATTAAACAGTTGAAAATGTTGTGAAAGCATGCAGTTGATTCACAATTCTCTTGATGTGTTCATGTACAATGCTTGGATTCAGGTAACTTTGGGAACAAGGACCATTTGTCCCAGTGTTGCTATCATGTAGTCCCTGTCTACCATTTCAATATCTGGATTCTTGTACTGGGTCAACAGATATGGAGATATCCCCCTAGGACTGTGAGGCAAAAAAAGTGTGTGGAGAGGGGATGCTGGATGATTATGATATGGCTCTATATGATACCACAGCACTACTACTGATCCCCCCATTGGCTGCTGTAGTGTGGTCCTTGCTGGTGGATGGCTCATTGGGGTACCCCTACCTGCCTTTTCCCAGGCATGTCATTCGGGAAGCATCTTTACCTAATTTTCTATAATGATCTTGTAATCACTACCTGATGCGGTGTAATCTACCTGACAAATTTATTCCCTGAAGAAGGAAACATGAGTTCAGTAATGCATTGGATTTGTCTGGATACTATCATTGTTCAAGTACTCAAGGATACTAGGGCATTATCTCAGAGTATGATGGAATCAATTGAAGAGCAGATGAGATCACTATACATTTTTGACTGATTTGACCACAGTAAACACATTGTCATGGGATATGTATGTATTTGGCTTTTCATATTTGCAATTTGCAAAACTCTTAAGAATAAGCCTTAACATTAAATATATCCTGCAAATCATTCTTGTTCAGTAAATAGGATAAGTAATTAAATTTAAAAAGAAATAGCCCTGAATACATAGAACTCTATATTTTGTGTGTTACAGAATACCCACATTGAAGTTTACATTTGTTAATTTCCATGGAAACTTCATGTGTTTTATGTAACATTTGGCTTGGTATTGGCACAGATCATATGGAGTGATTCACAGTGTGAAAAAAGGATGTGAAAAGTCTTCACCCAGATTAAACCATCACCGTGTTAAAGAGAAATTATCACTTTATTACAACTTACATTAATTAAATTGAACACGCTAGCAAACTGTCTATGAAGGCTCTACTGCATATGGCTACATTTATTTGCTTCAATATGGTTTTCTTTTTTGGTGTCTTACTTTTTTTGTTAATTTTTTGCTTGGTCTTTTTAAAAATATATCAAATTGAGGATTGTTGATCATATTCGCTTGCTTTTCAAAACACTCAGCTTCCAGTATGCAATATAGCTAGTTACTAGTGGTTCAATGAATAGGCAGTAAAAATTACAATGGAGCCTCCTCTGGAAATGCATGCGCTGCCAGACCAGACATTGCACACCCTCTTGTTCTAACCCATACCTATTGACTTTATGACCCATCACCTCGTCAATGAGTTTCACATGTTCTCTTTTGACATTAATCCTTTAATTAATCCTCTGCTTTCCCTCCCCAAGTTAGTAAAGTTAGTAAGGTTTCTTTGGGCATTGCACAATCCATCAGCACATATTATACCTTATAGCTTAGAGATCCTTGACCTGATCAATGAGTTGTGGGGTAGCTCTATTGTTATTTATTCTCAGTTATGCCTCCCCATGTGTAGCATTTAGTTACAACTTACTACATCTCTTTAATACCACTGGGTATTGGAGACTTGCACACATTAGCAATCATCTGATTGATTTTGAACTTCCACCACATCTGGAGACCAGTGCTCTACCACCCTAACTCAAGATGTGTCATCTGCCAAGGATGCATTAATCATAGGACTGGCTGAAATACAACAATTTTGGCAGAAAAAAAACAGTTTACATTTTTTTGTTTCAACTGTGTATTAAACTGTTTGATTAAGAGTGAAAACCACTTCTGTGCTACTAGGCACAGTCAGCAATATTTTTTTAATATACTGTATGTTAAGCGAATGCTGCTTTTTTTTAAAGCACTGAGAAGCTATTTATTTACCAATCCCTCTCCTTTCCAAGTATAAGCTTGGGACCAGCCATAGCAGAATGAAAATTTCAGACTACTAAAGCCAATTTATTAAGATACCCATTAACCTATCAGTAATTTTCTGGACTGTAGAAGGAAACAGGTGTGCATGGAGAAAACCCATGTAAACATGACATACCAACTCACTCTAGACAGAAAATTTGTTGACTGAGAATCAAATCAAACACTATCTACCTCGCAAATCTTATTTCTATTTTTACATTTGCCAAGTCACAACATGTAAACTATCGAAGCTCCTGATCAGTAAAATTTGGGAAGGTATACGATAGATTAAGGGAAATTTACAGTTCATTATACAGAAAATAGTTCTAGCAGATGTTCATTAATATACTGAATTATCAATCAGTCAGAAGACTTTCTAAATTCCACATGAAAACCAAACAGCAAAGTAGATTGCATTTCCAAATAATAAATATTAGAAACACAAAACATTGTCTATATGATTTTTTTCCTTTTTGTTTGTGCTTCAGAATGTTGTACAACCTATCATCGGTATGAAGAATCCACAAAATGCCAACTTGTGCGAAGCTGATATTACACAGTTTCTGTTATTAGCTAAAATATATATACACGATTTTATATGCCAACCTCGGTACCAGGTTCTCACATATACTGCTATGGTTTATAACATAATTTGTTTATAACATGATACAATCGTATTATTTTAAACGCTCAACAGCTAAAAACACAGTTGAAATGTACGTGTGTAAAATTCTGGGGCCCTCCGACAGATTATTGTTCTGAAGACCTCCAAGAGACAATCTGTACGATTATGAGGTCAACCAACTTCTAAATCATTGATAATCATTTTGTTTTTTCATAGCGTTAAGGAAAATTGGGGCGTACTATAGCATACAGTTTTGTGAGTTCCGTGTTCCATGCATCCCCGAGCAGGCAGTTCTATTCATGCCAGTTGGGATGCAGTAGCTGCATGGACACAACAGCTGCTCTTAACTTGACAGCCATGCAGATGTGGGATGCACGGTTCCAGGATGCACTTGTACTATTACGGTTCTTTTACAGCTATCAAATGGCTGTATCTATGCAGCCATTGCATCCCAATTGACAGGAATAGAACTGTTTGCACAGGGATGCACGGAACACCTATGCATCCCTGTGCAGGCAAACATGGCATTTGCACGAGCGCACACTATAGTGTATACACTATACATTGCATATTTCTGATGCCTGGGATGTCTGAAGCTGTGTACAGCCGCCCATAGACATGAATGGGTGAATGTAGCTGTACACTGCTGTATGCTCTGCTATTAGCATAAATTAGCACATATGCACACACATTGAGGTTGATTTACTTAAACTGGAGAGTGCAAAATCTGGTGCAGCTCTGCTCAGAAACCAATCAGTTTTAAGGTTTTCTTTTGTCAAATCTTAATTGAACAAGCTGAAGTTAGCAGCTGATTGGCTACCATGCTCAGCTGCACCAGATTTTGCACTTTCCAGTAAATCAACTTTATGATGTCCAAAATGCATACTACCTTCATTCAACATATTACGTCTGTGTGCGTACGCTACTTTATGTTATTAGCGGCATATAGCTGCTTACATCCACTCTCAGTTATGTGTATGGGAGTCTGTACACGACACCAGGACATCCCTTGCACCAAAAATATGCAGCTTGTTTAAACTGCTCGGGAAAATGCACCCATGTGCATGTAGCCTTAGGGCTCATGTACACTGCAGCTGCTAAACTGACGTTTAGGAGCAATTGAGCATTTTTTTCAGCAGCCCCTAAACTCTCCTGTATGTTTTCCTATGTGTCCATGTACACATAGTTGTTTACAGTAGTTTACAGGCAGTTGCATTTACAGGAATTTTCTTGAAAGCACAAAAATCGCGTTCAGGGGTAGAGTTTACCGGCGTTTCAAATGGCAAACACTAGTAAAGGCGTGCAAATGCGTTTATGCGCATTTGCGTTTAGACACATTTTTTGGCTGGTCCATATCTAGATGCTGTCCAGTGCCTTTTTTCTTCATCAAAAATGCATGCACAGCGTTTTCCAATGGACCTAGTACACCAATGCAGTCAGTTTCAGGTTTCATGTGAAGGATAAAATGGTAGAATGTGCTGCATTATGCTCATGATGAGGTCCATAGTGAATACAACCAGAAAAGATACTGCTCTGTCTGCTTCTGCTCTCTCTATTTCTCACAAAATGTCTGAAATAGTTAATTATTTACTATTTTTCAGTGTATTCTGGGCATTTGGGAGGGTCTCCTGAGGTTATCTTTAAAAACGCTTTTGAACACAAACACGCATAAACGGGGATGTGGTACGTAGACGCGGCAAAACTGACGTTTTTAACCTATGTTTTCTAGCAGTTTCCAGTGGCCAGCAGAGTTTTTCAAACGCCCCGTCTATGTGAGCCCTAACAAGAAGAAACAGTAGCTCCAAAGACAGAAAAAAGCTAAATGTTTTTAAAATGTATAATGTAAGTATACACTCTGTAAACAAGGATCTTTTTTTTCTTTTTTTTAGACCATCTGAAAAGAGATGGCTTTTAGTTACACATACTAAACATAAGGAATCCAAAGTACTATGTGCAAAGTGTAGCAGCTAAAAGTATAGTAGCTCTCTGCCAGATATCCAAGTCAGGTCACAGACCTCCATGCAGACTGCGATATAGTTAAGCAATGGAGCCTGGTGCAGGACCCCAACCATGCTGTAAATGAAAGGATCCATAGTGCAGTGATGAGGCAATCTCTCTGTTTCCTCTCTCATGAACATATTCACAGTGTAACATATTTGCACAGTATAAAGCCACTGAACTCTGATTAGTTCTTACTCAATATCCCAGTCTAAGTCTTGCATCATGGAGATAACATGAGGTTAATATTAATAAAGGCATTCAGGATTCTAGATATGCTAATTCATTTAAAATATTTAATGATTGTTTAAATTAATACATTACTGGATTACATTTTATATCTGCCTGAAGATCATTTAAAAAGCCAAACTCCATTTTTGATTGAAGTGGGGAAGAACTATAACTTTATTAAGTGTTTATTGCTGCCTCAGAGAGGAAACTTCCCCTATTGCCTTTCCTGGTGGCCATATAAGCAATGAGGAGATCATTCCAACAGTCGCAGATTGCAATAAAGTAAGCTGCACTTTCCTTACGCTGTCAGAGCGTGAGGAAAGTACTGCCGAGAACCGGCAGTTGTCAGAGCAGGGATCGGCACCGATCATCAGGGCACTGATGATCAGTGCCCTGATGATCAGTGCCCAGCAGTGCCACCCACCAGTTCTGCCCACCTGTGCCCATCAGTGCCACCCACCTGTGCCCAGCAGTGCCACCCACATGTGCCCACCCACCTGTGCCCACCAGTGCCACCCACCTGTGCCCACCAGTGTCGCCCACCAGTGACCATCAGTGCAACCCAGCAGTGCTGCCAGTCAGTGCCACCAGTCAGTGCCCAGCAGTTGTGCCAGTCAGTGCCCAGCAGTTGCGCTAGTCAATGCCTAGCAGTCCCGCCAGTCAGTGCCCAGCAGTGATGCCAGTCAGTGCCACCTATCAGTGCTGTCTATCAGCGCCGCCTATCCGTGCCACCTCATTAGTGCTGCCTATCAGTGCCGCCTATCAGTGCTGCCTATCAGTGCCCATCAGTGCTGCCTATCAGTGCCCATCAGTGCCACCTATTAGTGCCCATCTGTGCTGCCTCATCAACGCACATCAGTTAAGGAGAAAAATTACCTGTTTGAAAAATTATATAATAGAAACAAAGAAACTTTTTTTTTTTCAAATTTTTTGCAATTTTTGTATATAGCGCAAAAAGTAAAGTGCCCAGTGGTGACTAAATACCACCAAAAGAAGGCTCTATTTGTGAGAAAAAAATTATAAAAATTTCATAAGGGTACAATGTTGCATGACCGCGCAATTGTCAATCAAAGTGCGACAGCGCTGAAAGCTGAAAATTGGCCTGGTAAAGAAGCGGGTATAAGTGCCCTGTAGGCAAGTGGTTAAGCACCCCTTACTCATTCACATGCGGGGGTTGATATCTGGGGCCCCCCTTTTTCTGAAAGGTGCTTCAAGATTACAGTAAGATTCCTGCATACCCCCACATGCACTGGCCAGGGATGTGGGGATGAGTTTCTCCCATCCATATCAGGACATGGTGCTTTGCCAATGTTGAGAGTATGTGGCTTGGTGTGGTTCAGGAGGGGGGGGGACACACTCACTGCCCCTCCCTTTCCTGGCCAACCAGGACGCATTTAGCCAGTGAGCGCATGTCTTTCTTAATTACAACCAGGATGCATGGCTGGATAAGGGGCTGGTATGGATTTTGCAGGGGTACATTTTTTCCTGGTGTTCCCTCCAAAAAAAGTGGTCCCCTACATATCCATACCCCCTTTCCCAGGTGAATGAGTAAGGGCTACATAATAGTAGTCCTTGTTACTCTTTGACAGAAAAGAATGAACAATGTAAAAAATACACAGACACCACTGACACAGTATTAACAAATAAGTAAATAACATGTCCCATGGTGTAAATTTTACACCAGTCACATCATCGGTGATGTACATCTGCCATCATTCACAATGGAGGATGCCTCAACAAGCTGCCAACAGGAACACAACAACCTAATGTGATAACCCATTGCTGCTGGACTCCTGGTGCAACTGACAGATGTAATGCAAACAGCAACACCGGGGAACCAACATATGGTCAATAACATCACCTGGGATATCTGCCTGCTTGTTTGCTTAAAAAAAAATGATTAGGACTTTTTTTGGTGCCACTTACAGCTAGTAACACTAAAAAAAGTTTTAAATTTATTTTTCACATTTATTTACATTAAAATCATCATAAAATGTACCATATAGTTAATATCAAGTGTTTCCTTATCCATATACTGTATATGCATAACAGCGTTCATCTATAAGAAAAAACATTCTGATAAGTCAACAATGATATTTTCCTTTTTTGGATCTACACATATAATCTCTCATATGGCATTAGTGCACACACAAAATAAGTGCAAATTATTATTTTTTTTATATCGATGTAGTTCTATCCAGTAGCAGGGTAAAGATGGTTTGGTGGGAGGCTTCATCAGGAGATGCTTTATGGAATCATACAGTTATGCATAAACAGGCAGCTCAGTGGCTAAATGGTTAGCACTTCCACCTGGCAGTACAAGGGTCATTGGTTTGAATCCCAACCAAGGCACCACCCACCTGGAGTTTGCAAGTTCTCTCTGTGCTTGTGTGAGTTTCCTCTAGATACTCCAGTTTCCTCCCACACCCCGAAGGTATGCTGGTAGGTTAATTGGATCCTGTTTAAACTGACCCTAGTATGAATGAGAGTTAAGGACTTAAGATTGTACACTCCTTGAGGATTAGGGACTGATGTGAATGTACAATAAATATATGTATGTCAAGTGCTGGATCAATTGATGGTGCTATATAAGTACCTGTAATAAATAAATCATACATAGCTTGTGTGCATACATTCTTAAGTACATAATTCCACATAAACAAATAATTATACAATTGGTTGTTAGTGCATACTTACTCCAGCGCTCATATTCTCATCCATGCATTATATGCAATGGCATTGGGCTAAACAAATGGATCGGGTCAGCATAAGCCACCTATCAGGATTTCCTACTCTGTAACTGAAAACCTAGCTCTCAGAAATATTCATCATACTTGAACCTTAAAAAACAGACTCCACAATGCACAAGCCTTAAACTCAAACTTAATATAATTTTAATATTAAAAAATACGTTTTCAAATTTATTTTAAAAGATAGTTTTATATGTATCATGTAAAATTTAAAACTGAAGATAATGACAACATTTATTGTCGTTTTGCTGGTCATTTCCTCCTAACATTGTTTACTGCATCATTTTAATTTGTTCCATGTTGTTTAATTAGAATGAGCTCATGTACCTTTAAATCCAGCCAGACCCTATCATTTACAATAATTATAGGACAACATATTCCTCATTTTTAAGTGCTTCTCAAACTACTCCAATCTTATCAGTTCAGAGATTGACTCTGGTGTATTTTGCATGCTCTGATATTGTAAAACATTTAGATGCAAAGTACATCTTAATTCTGGAATATGCTAGAACAGTGTCCTCTGGTGTTTCTTTTGAGATTTACATTTTGTGTAGTGGACAGAAAGACAAAAAAAATCCCACAACTACTAACCCACAGAGTTAAAGCTAAGGATCTTTGCAAGATAAATAAGATTTGGCATAAAAAGCATTATCCTAAAATGAACTGTGATATCCGTTTGATGACTTTAATTTATTCCATACAGTCCCTGGACTGAAATAATCAATTAGCAGTTTGAAACATGCTGTGAACTAAATTGTCGCACTCTCTATTACAGAATGGTTATCGTATATTTATAAGGTGCATTTCTGGCAATCAGAACCAACAGGGTGTTGAGCTATCAGTTGTAAATGAAATTCTTTAGGGGTAAAAAATAGTCACATATTAAGATACAGAAAAGGAAATTGTTGAGACAGATTTCACACCTTTTGGTAACATAGGAGGAGATTTTGTTAAGGGACAAAATGAAAGATTTGTGGTGCGCAAAACGGTGGAAATAGATAGGATGGCTGAGTGTAAACAAAGTGTAATTATTAGAAACCAGCTACAGTTCATAACACACCACATACAGTATAGCTGAGTTTCAGAATGATATTGAGATTATTGTTAGTAGCAGTATTTTCAAACATCTAGCGTGTGTCAACACGACACAATACCTAAAATGTGTCATAAAAACTCATGCTGATAATATTAATACTGTAATCATTTGTATTTTTTATTATACCTTTTTAAATCCTTTCTGTCACTAAAATAAAAGTGTACAATAAAAGGTTCCCTGAAAACAAGACATTAAATGTATACTTCTCCTGCTGCCCATGCTACCAAGCTCTATGGTAGTGAAGAAAACCACTGGCCTGCAAAGCTCCTACAAAATCCAACTCTTCGAGAACTGTCAGTTTCTAGGACCCCTCTTATTCCTATTAGCTCCATGACATTACAGGACACAGTGTTGCCATAAGGGTCCTTGGATCAAACCACTGGGTGCAGCAAGGAACCAGAATCTGACCTTCCCACCAGGGTCAGATTCCACAGGATCTGATTCCACAGGATCTTCATATAATGCTTTCTCTTCATTACTGCAGATATTAGCAGAGCAGGCACCAAGAGACTTGAGTATTTCATGTATTTGATGTCTTCTTTCCCTTTATAATTTGTGCTGTTCCCACTCCTAGTATATTGGACATACACAGGTACCATATGTCTAATAATTTATTACATGGAAAATGTTTCTATTGGCTTTTTTTTTATGCAAATCTGACACCTTTCCACCCCAGTGATAATGTTATGAAAAGTGGGCAATACATTAATCTACAATACTAGAGAAAAACATTCTCTTTTCATTGGTTAATGTGTTTCCGTAGTCAAGGCCACTAGATCCAATGGAGCATTCAACTATGCAGGCATGATCTGGACACCCTCAGGGCAAACCATCCACAGATTGAGAGGGTGATTTGTCAAGCTCTCACGTAAGGCTAGTACACACGATGAGTAAATTGAAGAAAAAATACCACTTTCAGAGCGATCGTCCAATAATCTGATCTTTAGTGTACAGCTTTCGAGAGCCGATCACGACAGTTCATGTGAAATTATCCAAAGGAACAAACACAAAAATGTTTCTTGTACTAGAACAAACAATTTTTGGTTAATCAGTACAGTATTCAGATCTAAAAGAATCAAGTCACCAAGACGGTGCATGCTCAGAAATGATAAAATACATTACACTACAATACATTACATCACTTCAAAAGTTGGATTCTGTCTTACAAGATTTTTTGTAACTTTGGTAACTTATTCATTTTTGATATAAGATTTGTATGCAAAAACAAAGAGCAATCATTTGTAAGATATTCTCATTATGAGTACGAGGCTATAATTACAATGGAGAATAGTGGAGTGATGAGCACTGATAATGGTTTAAAGTGATTGTAAAGGCAGATGGTTTTTTTTACCTAAATATATTCCTTGTATTAACAAAAAGCTCAATGACACACAAAACACATCCACTGTCATAAAGTCCCAATGCTGCGTGGACCATCAACAGTAGTATGCAGGACTCCTTCTGGTATGCTTCACTGGTGCAGCCCTCCTCAGATAGGGAACTATGACAGATAACTGTAAAATAACACCCAAGAGGGCACAAACACCTTGTGCATTAACATAGATTTATTGTAATAAAGGACAAAACAGCCAGATGCATACTGACAAAGGTGTAAAATATATATGCGCTGTAATACACCTAATCCCAATTCAGTGGGGATGACACATGGCCTGACCTAATGCACCAAAGTGCTGGCAAGCTGACTTGTTTCGGGAGATGCACCCCCTTCATCAGTGGTATAGCCAACCACTGTAACCATCATGCTATATATAATCCTACAATAATTACACCTCCCACAGGAAGAGGAGGTCACTCAGCAACAGACAGAGTCAAAAATCACAAAAATGATAAAAAAAAAATTTGTATTATTTTTATTATAAACTTTTCATAATGCGCTAGGCATTTGCGTCTTCCTGTGGACTTTGTTTTACAATTCTCTGCATTAAGGTACGAAACCTTCTGCAAGCAGTTCCACTTCCAGCCCCCCATTATACTTACCTGAGCCCAATCTCGATCCAGTGATGTTCACGACAGCAGAAGTTTCTCGGTTCTCTCCCTCCTCATTGGCTCAGACACAGCACCAGGAGCCAATAAAACACTGCCAGTGAGGAGGGAGAGAGGGTGGGACTGAGCCACAAACTGTGTGTCTTATGGTGACACAGAGCAGGGTCAGGAGTGAGCAGGTATGAGTGCCCCCATAGGAAGTGGCTTACTATGGGAGGACTCAGCAGCAGGGAGAGGCCAGGAGTAGCTGGTGGGGGATCCAAGAAGAGGAGGGTTAGGACTGCTCTGTGCAAAAGCAATGCACAGAGTAGGTAAGTATGACATGCTGGTTTTTTACAAAAAAATATCCTTTACAATCACTTTTAACACTGTGGAGAACTGTAGCAATGGAGTAATTTTCTAACCTGACCAATGGATTGTTCTTCTCAAGTGGAATCATGCATGAGTCTTCTGAGACACCCATAGGTATAAAATCATCACCTGATCTAGTCTTTTGTCATCAAATATAGAGTAAGAAGAATTTGTACCCAAGGCAATGATAAAATGAAAATTCTTCTACATCAAGAATATGTAACATGTTTCTCAAGGTGTAGAAAACAAAATATTGTGTACAAATTATGCTGCCAGGGTGTGAATTTTAAAGTAGGTGTAAACCCTATTTGAATTGCATTAATTTGCTAAAACACTTGGGGGAGGGGGATTTACAAAAACATTACATAGCCATTCCTCCAGCAAATTTTCATGTGCATTAATTCTGTGCAAACTGGGAAAAAAAACAATGTTCTTTAGGCTGTTTTCTTTCTGGATGTTCTTTTATTATTGCCATATTATGGCCACCAGATGGAGCAGAGGAGCCCAGGAAATACATCTTTGTAAGAAGAGATGCAATGTAGCAATTCTAGAGAATGCTAGAGGGAATTGGCAAATAAATGTAACCAATAAGTACATATTAGCTATCAAATTTTCATCTCATTGATCACCAGATTTTTTCAGTGAACTGAGAAAAAATGCTATTTTGTCTATTATTAAACTAGCAGTGTTCCTAGTTAAATTTATTTTTAATCTTACAAATAACCTGTAGGAATATACATACAAATTACGCATTTAATTGATAGCAAACACTATGAAGGGCTTGCTATCTCCTCTGGATTCCATGCATACAACTGGCAATTTTCACTACGTGAGCATACATATACGGCCTCCCTGTCTTCCACAATGTAGTGCCCAGTACTTGGCAGGCCAATCTCCAGTCCTATGTGGGAGGCATAAAAGCTTGGCTAGCCCTATACAAATTGTGACTTACTTGCACAAAGGATAGTGATGCCTTAATATTACTCAAACAGCCCCTATCAGCCTCCTTACCTCGTGGTTCAAAAGCCTTGGGATTTTTTAGCTTAATGCATTCTGTACATTAAGGTAAAAAACTTTCTTTGCCGTAGAGTCCCTCCTCTTATTCCCGTAGATAGATAGCAGTGGGAGCCATTGTCTCCTGCTACTGTCAATCAAATCCTATGATAAGGGAGTGGGGAGCAGGGCAGGGCAAAGCCCCACTGTCTATGTCAATGGACACAGTCAACGGGGCTCAGGAGCAAGCCCACATGAGTACCCCCCTTAGCAAGCAGCTTGCTGGGGGGGGGGCGCTCAGAAGGGAAGAGGAGACAGAAGCACCTGTGAGGGACCCCAGAAGACTAGGGGTTGCTCTGTGCAAAAAGTATTATACAATCACTCCCTTTTCCTGACAGGCCCCAAAAAGAAATCATCCACTTCCAAGCATGTGGGGTTATGGCCTTCAGATTATGAATTATGTCCTATGGAGAATAGGCCACACATGCACAGTAGACTGCAGCTCCAGATCTAGATCACTCACTGTTTTGGGTATGTAAAAGAGTGTTTATATATAATAATGAGAGTGGGGGGATGCTGTAGTTAAGCTATACTAAAGTATTGTTATTCTTAAAAAAAAATTCAGGGAGGTAGATATTACCTAAGCAGCCTTATTATTTATTTTAGAAACACATACATTTAAAGCGGAGTTCCAGTAATTTGTTTATTAAAAGTCATCAGCAACAAAAACTGTAGCTGCTGACCTTTAATAAACAGACATTCACCTGTCCCAGGGTCCAGCAATGTGCTCACCTGCGCCGTCCTTTCTTTCCCTGGTGCTGACATCTTAACTGTGGGCACCAGGCTGTGACAGCTTGCGGCTTCACACCCGGGTGTCCACTGAGCATGTGCGAGTCTCGCTGCACATCCTGATTGACCCGGCAGTCTTCTTGGACCTGTGAAGTGTCCCCAAAGACTGCGGGAGGAAGGAGGGGCCGAACTTCCGTCTCACGTTGAACTAAGCCAGTAGTGGGAGTGGGTGCCTGTCTCCGGTATCCGCTCCCCCCAATAAAGTGCCAAATATGGCAATGAAGGGGGGGAGGAGGTAAACAAGTGGAGATTCCACTTTTCCGCTTTAAGCAACTAATATGAAACTGTACCAAAACAATCATAGCTTTCCTTTAAACACTTAGGACATGCTACAGGTTTCTCTGGACCCAGTTCTGACCCTTTTTCACAAATTTTTGTCAATTATCCTTTTTCATTCTTTGAGGTTCATTAGGTTAAGTGAGGTGTCTGTGCATATGGTACATCGTATTAGGCCCTAGTTAACATTCTTACATCTGGAAAAGAGGCGTTTTCAATCCTTGAACATGATCTGTATCATCAGAACAAGCACAACATCAGACAAAATATTTGAAAGAATACAAGTTTCTTACAATAGTTCTCGAACTGTAGCATGATCGCATCACAATATCTCCTTTGCAACTATTTTACTTTATAATCAAAGTAAAACCAGAAATACACTGGCAGATAAGGATCACCTTGACTGCAGATAGTCTAAACTGGAACAGATTTAGCCATTCACGTGGATTGATAAATCTGACAGCATTGAGGTTTCTATCAGGCAAAGGGAGCCACAAAGCAAGCTGGACGGTCTTTTTGGATATTCCATATAGGGTTACAGAAATCACACATCACATAGTTAACAGAGCAGGATCTCTGCTGGAATCAGGCTGTATTGCCAGATCAGCATTATCTGAATGCCTAAAAGACTGCAGAATGGAGTGGGCAGAGCTTTTAACACCAAACAAAAAACAAGTAATATGTTTAAACATTTTTGTTACTTTACATATATCTATAATATACAGTACATTTAAAATACAAAAACAAAAAATGGTGTCTTTGCTACCCATAGCTAATCATAGAGTAGCTGTTATTTTCAGTACAGTTTAGAAAACTAAAGATCTAATCTGATTGGCTACTATGGGCAACAAAGAAGCTTCTCTTTTATACAGTTTTAATAAAAGCAACATTGAGTTGGAGAAGTATTTCTGTTCTGATGACAAAGACATTTACCCTAACCATGCTATGTATTTCTGTTTGGAATTAGCACAGTTCCATAAAATTCACATGTATAGTTAAAGTGATAGACTAAAAAGGCAACAGATATGGGGAGAAAATTGAAATGACATTTGAATTGGAAGAAAGGAGGTGATGAGATGGTCAAATACCGGATAACATAGAGTGCTGAACAAAAGGAGAATGAGCAGGATGAAAAAGGAGGTCAGACAGGGCCCTGGGGGTGCAAAGGCAAGATGGGGCAGCTGTTTGCTGACCAGCTCTCTGTCACACCTTACTTCTTTCCTTGGCATTCTTAAGTGAGTAATTATTACTAAATAATAGCATTGCTAGAGGAGCAACACCCGTCTCAAGCACATTACAAGCCGACCAAGACTCTGCACATAATTAGCATTTTGATTATTTCAAATAGCACTTCAACACCACAACTTAGATGTAGATGACACCAACTCTGTCCCCTTGTCTGCCAGCAAAGGACTCTGGGAGGCTGGCACTACGTAAGATTGACAATTAAACATACAAGAGATACGGCAATTCGTTACATATATGAATTAAAAAATATGGAATTTAATAACAGTAAAGTGTCTTTTACTGAGTCTATTGAAAGGGAGGATTTAAAAACATGAATATAAAAGAAAATAGCATAGCATGTATAAAATATATTATAACATATAATGAGTACGGAGGCAAAGCAAACTATGAAAATTTCAATATTGAATTGAATCAATCCACAAAAGACTTATTAAAGAAATTAATTTTAATTGGAGAACATTACACCATACAGGAGTTATTAAAAAGGCAAGCAGGTATACAGAAGTGTGCAATTAAGAGTAGCAAATTGTTTTCATCTTTTACTTATTAGGTTAGAGTAAACTAAAATCTGATTGCTTGCTATGGATTACCGCACTAGTTAGCCTTGTACACATGGGTTGAAAACTGGAATAAAAAATTAAAATGAACCATATTCCTGATGCAATGTCAATCACTCTTGTCCAGTGATTTAGATCCTTGTCAATCATGACGAGTGATGCCTTGTGTTGTTGAACTGCCACCACAATGTCCCTGTAGAAAACTCAGTGGAAAGTTATCCACTTTTGGAAATTGAAACTGCATGCGTATGCAAACAACAGGATGAGTCAATTAAATCACCACTGAGTTTACAATTCAACAGTGTAGGAGCCGTCTTTTGTGATGTGAGTAGCAGCAGGGTGGTATCATCATAGTTGTGGGTCATTGTGGTGGCAGTTCAACAATTCAGGTATCACTCACCAAGATTAACAAGTATCTAATTCACTTGATAACGTGATAAATATTGCATCAGTTATATGGTTTATTTTTTCTTACAAAGGAATTTTTCAATAGTGTGTGTGTTTTGATTCACTATTTCCCTTTTTCTGCTTGTGAATAAGTAATAGGTGCTATGTACCCCCTACTCATTCATGTGGGGGTATCTAGGGGCCCCCATTTATTCTAAAGGGTGTTTCCAGATTCCCGTAGACCCTCACATCCCTTTTGGGAGGGAGGATGTGGGGATGAGGCCTTTTCAAGAGTTGCCTTGAAAGAAGGAGAGGTTTGACCACCCTATCTTGCAAGATACCTTCCCACTGACGAAAACATAAGACCTGGTATCAATTAGGAGAGGGGGTGCATGTTCGCTGTCCCCGCTTTTTGGGGTCAGTAAGGCTGCATGCCGGAATAAAGGTATTTTGTTAAATTTAGAAGGGTACCAATGCAATTTATTCATATAAAGGGCCATCAAATAGCACTGGACCCTCAAAAATTCAGATAGGTCATTATCCAGGCATGTAGCCTGGCTTCAGCACTGAGAGAGTACCTTGCAAGGAGGAAATACAAAATATGTTTATGCAATATTTCATATTTAACTGATTTACGATACTTTCAAACATTTTATTTATTTTTTTTAGTCCTGATAAAATAGAAAATATAAAAAACCTTCTGTGTGCAGCTGTGCCCCCAGCCCCCTCAATACTAATCTGAGCCCCACCGCAATCCAGCAATGTCCATGACAGCCTTGGCTGTTCCAGGTCTCTGCCTCCTCATTGACTGAGACTGCAAGCGGGACCATTGACTCCCACTGCTGTCAATCACAGCCAGTCACCCAATGAGGAGAGAGGGGGTGGGGCCAAGCTGCGGCTCCATGTGTGAATGGAAGCGGGTGGCCCCATAGCAAGATGATTGCTGTGGGGGCACCTGACAGGAGAAAGGGGCCAGGAGAGCCTGCGTGGGACCCAAAAAGAGCAGGATCCAGGCTGCTCTCTGCAAAACCACTGCACACAGCAGGTAAGTATAGACATATGTGTTAATTAAAAAAAAATAAAAAAGGAACATTTAGATTAATTTAATTAAAGGCTGCTTGCTTTGAATTTGTGGATGTCATTGCTCATGATTGTGCTGATCTTTAAATCCCCCAATGAAAATATTTGTATTGCAAAGTTGTGAACATCTTATTATACAACTCCTGGACTCTCAGATCTAGATCTCTGAAATCCTCTTTTGTATTAATTTACTTATGTATTTATTTAATCAGCACACATATCTTTTTCCAGATGTTTTCTGGCCAATCACATAACACACTGGGTCCTCTTGCTCTGTTCCTCTCTATCGGTGGACAGTAATGAATGAGACAGAGAATGGTACCCATGAAGTGATGTGAATACAGTTCTCTTTATCATTCTGCTGTCAGCTTTGGTGTCCTGATAACATGCTTCCACAGGTGTGTCCACAACGCAAGTTCTGCTTTAATAAAACTGTTAGCCCAAGATATTAAACGTATATTTAATGTGACTTTTATGCACATAAGAATAGCCATTTTCAGCTTTTCCCTTAATTCCTGTTAATATTTAAGTGGAAGACTAAATGTTAATGTGAGGATCTTCAGATAAGTAAAATATGTAAAACTACATATATTTTATTAGATTTTATAAAATACATTTTAGGAAGAAATAATTTATGCTTGCAATGTCTTTTTCTTTGCTTGATTTTATGGTCTGAATAAAGATGGCTGATTTTATGTACATACTATAAAGTTTTGCCTCAAGCCTTGTCCATCTGCTCTACTTAAAGATGGCTGAAGCAGACATAAGGCTCACCCAGACATAAAAGAAAAGAAAGACTCCAGTGAGGTGTGGGATTAAAGAGAGAGACCATCTTTTCTCTTTCTAGACCTTGTTTTGAGTGCTGGTGAACACTGGGATGAGCACAATATAGACATTACACAAAACACCACCTACTTATTTATCATAATATAAACCAATTATACATCACAACAAAAATAAACGTTGTGCTTTCTTTACGTGGAAATACAATTGCAATTATTTCTCCTCCACTTTGTGTGCCATTTAGCACTCCGTAATTAGGTACTATTCATCGTAAAAGGACAAGGCTCCTAAACACCACAAAAAAAAACAAGATACAGTCAAGGTGTTCAGTTCTAAGTGGTACATAAATGTATTTAAAATATAATTTTAAAGGGTAATTGTAAACAGATTAAAAGAAAAACTATTACTAACTATCTCAGAACCATAGAAGCTATAGGCAGACAACAGTCATCCATGGGTTACAAGGCTGAACTATTGTTCCTAATGGACTTCAAATTGTCATTATTACTAAACTCCTTACAAGCTTGGAGAGAGATGCTCCTTTCTCCCCCCTTACATACATAATTTGTAATCAAGAGCATAATTTTGTCATTTTGCATTACTAATTATCTAATCATGACACACTGTATAACGTACATGTCTACCCAATTAGCTAAGACAATTATTAAAATTTGGAAGCCTAATTATGTCTCAATTTAATGCTGGCAAACTCTTGTCTAGTTGTGTAATTAAAATGCTGTCTTTGCTTCTGCCTTCAGGGCAGTGGATGATTAGGACCTGTCAGGGGGTGTACTCTACCAAACCAGCCAAGCGTACCGTGCAACATGACCCTACATTGTAAGTGTGTCAACATATTAACCTGAATTCCAATCAGCGCATGCAATCACATTTGGTAGAGCTGCAGAGGCTAAAACATGCAGTAATTTATTAAAGAGAAAAAATACATGCCTTTTAATTAATGCTATAAAAGAATTGACACATCAAGTGCTCAGAGTCACAAGACTGTTTCATCTAATTAGGAGCCTATGAGTATTTGCTTTTGTCGGCAAGAGAAGCTTTCAGTTTTCTTTCTGACTTCTGGTGACTGTGTATTTTTATTTATGTAATAATTTGCTACGGCAAGCCCTTATGTTGCTTAGGAGATTTGAAAATTACCCTAGTCATAAAAATAATGTGTCAACAAATCAAGGAAAATTTTACTGGTAAAAAAATAATAACCTTCATGTAATTAAATAAAGGGTATGTAAATATTATTGTAATGATGACCAAGTGCTGTTATGCTGGCTATATACAAACAGATGTTAAAGGACAAGTTTACCCAAAAACTGATGTCAATCATTCTTTTGGCTTTCCTGCTGAGGCACGGCTTCCAAGTTCTCTCACGGTTCTCCATGGCATAACATACGTTTTTGATACGGTAGTGATGCTATAACCCTATATTAAACAGAATAATATCTAAAAGACTATATTGTCTTTTAATTCCAGTTGTCACATACCTGAATAGGGGGCTTCAGATGACAAAGGTTACCTCTCTTACTGCTCCAGTCCAGACATCTCAGGATAGGGAGACAGGGAATGTAGGGATAATAGAGTGCCACAAGTCCAAATTTGTGACTGGTTGCCAAAGAATTCATAGTGCAAGGAGAGGTAGTTCACCGATGAGAGAAAGTGAAGACACAAGCCGAAGTCAACAAATAGCCTGTTTGGCACCACTGTGAGCAATGAGTGTGCACGCTCACTAACATACACAATGACACACATTTGCACCTGCACACCAATGTAATCCAGCAAAGTTAGTAGGACATGACCACCGGACTAAAGGCCAAGCAAAAATTAGGTACCATTTCAGCAGAATCATTTTCACAATCTTTAAAAAAAAAAACTTCACACTGGGGTCTCAATAGTTCTACAGCAGGGTTTCTCACCCAGGGTTCCTCCAAAGGTTACTAGGGGTTTCTTGAGCAAGGAACAATTTCTGCCTCTCAGATAAGCTCCCACTGACATCATTGATCATTTTAGCTATCTGTAAGGGGATAATTCTTCCCAATGACCACAAATAAAAGGAGCATTCATCACACTGTCCATCACACTAATGTATTATGAGTTGTAGATATAGTAATTTGTAGCAGGGGTTCCTTGGGACCAAAACATTATTTCAAGGGTTCCTCTACAGTGTATAGGACTCAATATATATACAGTACATAGTACACGGTATACATAGTATACAGTATATATACGGTAATTGATAGACTTTCTCTGGTGGTTATTTCCCAACTAAGCCAATCATCCACATCAGGTAAATCATTTGGTAAACATAGAGGACTGTTCACTTTGCAAATGATATTGCAGTCTGCAAAGGAATATTCCCCATAGCCTAGTGAGTCTGATGAAGCTTCACTTTTCAAAGAACACCCAATCAAGTGCAAGGAAAAAAATGTTTTGCTTGCACATGATTGGATGATGGAAATCAGTGGAGCTTCACCTCATTCACTAAGCCCTGGGGATAATTCCCTTGCATAGTGCAATTGCACTTGTAAAGTGAACAGTCTATTTGCCTTTAGTAAATCAACCCATAATGTAAATACATGTCACACACATGTAAGAGGTTGCTATGAAAGTAATGTTTTTTTCTATTATAATGAGATGAGTCTAGGTCTTGTCTGAGCTTAAAGGGGTCCAATATTAATTTTTGGTTTCAGTCCCCATCAAATATAGTTGCACTCCTGTTTGACCAACTATTCTTAGGCCAATTGTAAAAGAAGATATATTTAAGTAATGCTACTGAATTTTGTAAAGCAAAAATGCTATGTTAATCATTTGTTGTCTGTAGATGTAAAAAATGTTAGGTGGCTTGAATCTTCTTCAGATCAGAGTAAACGGCCAGCATGAGAAATGGTTGTACAGTCAATGTACTGTAAGTGGTCATTTTCTTGTAAAAATTAAAGCCAGAGGTTGTAATGTAGTTTTATTATAGGCACAATGGAACAACCAGCTTTTTTGTTTGCAGATGTCTCTGTGGTTACTGGAGAGTGTCGATCACACCCAGTAAATGAAGCAAGGCCTTTGGTACTCTCCTGTTGTGAGCCCCTACTTGTCGCAAATGGCCTTGTTCAGGATCACACGGGGTGGGATGCTGTAAGCTCCGTTCTGTGCTCTGACTTGTTCTCATGCCTGACAGCATGCCTCCCTCTTGTCAGCAGCAATTGACTGGTCAGATTCACCCTTGTACAGCAATTACAACAGCTCATTGACAGAACGGTGACCCAGCTGGACCTGATAATAGAAACCTATTGATTTTTGTAGACTTGGATGTTCTAAAACAAGCCATATGTATTGTTATCAATTGTTTAGATTCCTAACACCCACAGCACATCAAAATTTCAATGCTCTCTCAAAGCAAGCAGATCTCTTTCCAAAATTTTGAGTTCATCCAGCTCTAAGAGCTGAGATACCTTTAATACATAACCTGTAGAAAAATATACATCTGTTATTTCTTGTCTGAATGTGTTAAAGTACATACATGTACGTACATGCCAAGACTGTCATTGGAAGGGTGTAATGAAGATGAAACAAATGTACTTCCCTATCCTAAAATAACTGTATAACACTTTCAACTCTGATACAGAATAACCATCTGTAGAGCAAATTCCTCTGTGAGATCCATTTCCTTCTATGTGTATCCCTGGTAATGATATTTATCAATCGGAAGTTAGTTACCAGATAGAGATTCTCTACTCCATATATTTATTTTTATATCAAGTTTTCTAAACATTGTCATATACAGTTGCCTATAAAATTCATTGATTCTTTTTTAATATATTAGAGTTAAAATGTAAATATGTATATTAGTAATCCTCGACTAGTGCTTTAGGAACCACATATGGCTCTTAGCTTCCATGTTCACTTTAGCAGCCCAACAGGCTGATTTTCCTTTTGCAATAATTAAAGGAAGGCAGCCTGATTAGCTTTATAATTGAAAAAGGTTTTATAGGGTGTGTTTTTCTTGATTTGCTAGCATAGCTGGTTGTTGCTACACTTTGGTATCCTAAGGAGTTTTTAGAAACTATAAGGGCCATTGAAAGTAGAAAAAAAGAACCTGTGGATCCTGCCAGAAATCTTGTCAGCTAATAATTTTCTGTGCTCTCTGCTTGTGCTGTATTCTTATAAGTTACATTGCTTTCAGTACAGAGCCACTGTTTGATTAACTAGTTCCAGCTGGCCGTACAGATATGTGTATCCTCTTGGTGGGTAGGCTTTAACACCAAGCAACCGCATGTATGAGTCCCTATGTAAACACATCACTGTGCTGGTATTGTACTCCCATACAGTAACCGATGGGAACCTGAAAGCTCCCAATGCATATTTGCGATCAGGAGCTTTCCGATCATGTGACAGCTGTGACTGCCAATCACAGCAGTCACATGATCAAAATGCCCACCTCCCAGGATTTAGTACCTGTTATAGGGCCAAGAGACAGCGGCAGGATGGGGTTAAAGTGATATTAAAGGTTCAATTTGTTTTTAAATTACAAAAATGTCATACTTACCTGCTCTGTGCGATGGATTTGCATAGAGCAGCCCCAATCTCCTTTTCTTGGGTCCCCCTCTGGCACTTCTGACCCCTCCCCCCTGCTCATTACCCCTATAGCAAGCAACCCCCCCTCTCCTGACCGGCTGTGATTGACAGCAGTGAAGGCCAAGGAGAGCAGTGAGTCCCAGGAGAGCCAAGGCTCCCATGCACAGCTCTGGAATAAGAGGGGGCTTAGTTAAGTATTAGGGGGCTAAGAAGGGAGCAACACACATAGAATACATGAAGGTTAAAAAACTTCAGCCTTTACAACCACTTTAGGCCACAAAAACTTAACACATTTAAGGAGTTTTCTACAGGTGGAGAACAGGAGCTGAAGCCATCTTATACCCATCACATTCATATTTATGCATCAGGGTGTCAGTGTCTTTGTGCAGTTTGTTGTAGTCTACTAGAGCCTTGCAAGCTGATTCTGTCTGTCTTGCACCAATCTATTCACACACTGTTCCAAATGACAGAGGTTTGAGGGGCATTTGAGCAATACTATTTTTATTGTTTTAGGCTGTATTCTTTTTTTTTTTTTTTTATTCCAAAAAAAAAGTTTTATTGAAGTAAGAAAGACAAAACAGATCATAGACAGATACGGATCGCAGTCCGTGCACATCTTCATATATGTTCTCCCGTATCGCAGACGGGAATAGGACGTTAGAATAGATTTTAGAGCAACATGCATCCAATTCCCACAATAAAGCATATGCAAAAAGTATAACCATAATAATAATATTTACCATCTGTAATGTTCGATAAATATGGTATACAGTAGTCTCTATGTAGAGAGAGCTCAAGCAGCAAGACTATGAGGCGCAAGACAAACGAATTATCTCAAGGCACATATGTCTGCCATATCCGTATCCAAAAATCGTGGGTTAGTTTTCTAAATTATTATCACACTTGTACATCTAGAAGTGTTCTGATCCTTGTAAATAATATTGCTATTTAGAATATGAGAAAAAGGGTTGCTAAAACGAGAAAGAAAAGAAAAGAAAGAGACTCGAGTGGAAATGGAAAAGGAGTATGGGAAGTAATATCAGAGTGAGGAGGAGTGGGACAAGGAAGACATATAAATAGGGGGAGAGAAAAAAAAAAAAAAAAAAAAAAAAAAAAAGGGGGGGGGGGGGGAGTTGGGGATTAGAATTAAATAAGTATAACTAAACCAAACACATCACATAGTATCGGCCTGGTTATAACAGATGCTGTCTTAAATTAAGGTTATAATCTCTTTAAAGTCCAGTAAAGGAATTATTCCTGGGGTGAAAGTTCTAGAGGTTCTCCAGTTTACCAAATCTTCTCGCTCATTCCTTCATTAAGCCATGATAAGTCTCAGTAGATAGGAAGTGAGTCCAACATGCCCATGTCTTCCTGAATCGCTCGGGGTGTTCTTTCGCCACTGAGATCAGCTCCTCCATTTCCGCGATCTTATTGATCCTAAGAATCCACTCTCGCATGGTGGGAATATGGTCTGATCGCCAATGAACAGGAATACACTGTTTTGCCGCATTTATCATGTGTAAAGCAAGCGACTTACGATAGGTCTTCACAGGAAGAGAGGAATGATGGAGTAGACATTGTGCTGGGGTAAAGTCTAGGGCATATGTAGTGACTTGTGCGATTATGTCCAAAACATTTATCCAGAAGGGCTGCAGTTGCGGGCACTCCCACCATATATGCAAAAGAGTGCCAGTTGCCTGGCAACCTCTCCAGCATAAGTTAGGAACACTAGGATCAAATTTATGAAGCACAGATGGAACTCTGTACCACCTGGAAAATACTTTGTAGTTGCCTTCTTGTGTAGAAACACACATGGAACCTTTATGTATGTGGTCACAAATCCGGTCCCAGTCCTCTGGAGAGAGTGGGATTTGGAGATCACGTTGCCAGGCTATACAAGCCCTCTGCAAATGAGAGGTATTGGAATTTTCCAAAAAAGAATATATCTTAGATATTACATGCCGCTGAGGGGAGTCTGTAAAGCAGAGCTTCTCAAATGCAGTAAGCGATCTTGACAAATCCTGTAAATGTGGGGAGTTACGCAAAAAGTGGTGTAATTGTCTATACATCCAAGGCGTTAGAGTGATGGAGGGCCACGCCCGAGTAATGTCTTCTCTAGATAAGAGCTTAGAATCTTTGAAGAGTTGACGTACTGTCAGGTTATCCTCACGGTTATACCCAGCGAGAAATGTTGGAGACATCCCTGGAACAAAGTCTGGATTCATTTTGATCGGAGTGAAAGGGCTCGGAGAGGAAGAAAGTCCTTTTTTCTGGAATAATTGTGAGCTACAGCGTAATGTGGGACCTATAAGTGGGTGATTCCGAAACTCAGAAGGGACGTGGGAAGTTTTCAGCCATGGGGAGGTAGAAAGAGGCGTCTGAGAAAAATCAGCCTCCAAACCAACCCAGACCTTAGGAATGTGATTCGTGGTCCAGTCTACTAACCTGGCTAGGTGGCAAGCCCTGTAATAACGGTTAATATCTGGTAATCCAATACCTCCATTCTGCTTGGGCATAGTGAGTTGGGCATAGCTAATTCTTGGACGTTTATTATACCACAGAAAGGATGAGCAGAGCGTTTTATACGATTGAAAGAACGAGTTTGGCAATTGAATTGGTATTGTCTGTAGTAAATATAATATTCTGGGGAGCACGTTCATCTTAAGAATTGCTGCTCTACCAAACCACGAGAACCAAGGTTTGTTCCATGTCTGGAGGTCTTTGGAGATGTTACGTAAGAGGGGAAGAAAATTTTTTGTATACAGTTCTGTAAGATGGGATGGTAGTTGGATACCTAAGTAAGTGATAGCTTCACGTTGCCAGGTAAAGGGAAAATTTAGTGTCGCCTGTCTAATCACATCTGGAGTCAATGATATATTAAGCGCTTGGGATTTAGAAAAGTTGATTTTAAAATTAGCCAAATACTGAAATAATTTGAAATCTTGTAACAAATTAGGTATCGTGATATGTGGGTCAGTCAAGAAAAGTAACACGTCATCAGCAAAGGCTGCCACTTTATGCATTTTGCCATTGATCAAAATCCCCTTAATGTTATCATTATCTTTTATGCAGTTCAAGAAAGGTTCCAGAGTAAGAATGAATAAGAGGGGTGATAGTGGGCATCCCTGTCTAGTCCCATTGCTGATTGAAAAGGAATCCGAAAGGCAGCCATTCACTCGCACTCGTGCAGTGGGGGCATTATATAAAGACAGAATAAATGACAAAAAGCGCAAAGGTAGTCCAATGCCAATCAGAACTGCCTCTAGGTAATCCCATGCTAGTCTGTCAAACGCCTTTTCGGCGTCTAACGAGAGAAAGAATCCAGATTGTTGATTTTGGGTTAACCAATGATGTATATTTATGGCCCTTATAGTGTTATCTCTGGCCTCTCTCCCTGGAACAAAGCCCACCTGGTCCGGTGATATGATGGAATCTATTACCTGTTGTAAACGGGTAGCCAGAATCTTGGCAAAAATCTTTAGATCAACATTCAATAGAGAGATCGGACGATAATTCGCAGGTGATGTATGGTCTTTATTCTCTTTGGGTATAACCGTGATGTGAGCCTCGGAAAGATGGCGCATAGACTGCCCTGGCGTGTCTAGTGAGTTGAAGGCCTGTAGAAATGGAAGCCCCAAGACGTCAAGAAAAGACTTGTAGTAAGAATTGGTAAAACCGTCAGGTCCTGGACTTTTACCCGGTTTCAATTGCGTAATAGCTTGTTGTAGTTCATGCGACGTCAGAGCTCCCTCTAAATCCTTCACTTGTGATCTAGATATCGATTTAGGAAGATATTGTTTAAGGAATTGCTGTATAATGGTCTTACGTGGCCTAGTATCACCTGTTGGTTTGGATGGTAGGGGTAAGTTATAAAGGTTAAAATAATACTCCTCAAATTCCTTCGCAATATCCGACGACGATTTCAGTGAGTTACCAAATTTAGAATGGAGCAGATATACGTGCCGAGCAGCTTTTTTAGATTGTAAAGCCCGGGCAAGAAATTTTCCACTCTTATTGCCATGTTCATAGAAAAGTTTTTGTTGTAGAGTAAAATTGCGTTTCGTTTTCTTTTCCACCAACTCGCGGAGTTGTTTACGTGCGTGCTCTAGCTCAGTAGCGCATCTCAAGGCCATTGATCGTTTATGAGAGCACTCAAGTGTACGAACTTTATGCAATAAAGAGTTGAACGATGCTAGAGCCTGACGTTTTCGTGCTGCTGAGATAGACATTAGAAGACCACGTATCACACATTTGTGTGCTTCCCACCGTATGAGAGGGGACGTTTCCATGGATGTGTTTTCCTGAAAATAGTTTTTCAGGGCATCACGGATCTGGGGGACAACCGATGCATCCGTAAGGAGAAATGGGTCCAGTCTCCATATTTTGGAAATACCTGGTGTTTCCGGAAATTGCAAGGTTATCATAATTGGATGATGATCCGAAAGGATCTTTGGTTCGATCGAGGCAGACTTCAGGGTATATAGATCGTTTTGCGAGAGGAAGAAATAGTCTATTCTAGAATAGCGGTTGTGAGGAGCAGAATAAAATGTATAGTCTTTGCCCGATGGGTGAAGAGTACGCCAGGTATCATGTAGGAGAAGATCTTTCAGTTCAATTTTTATTTGTTTAAGTGCTTTGAATGGAATGGATGAGACCCCTGAGGAGGTATCTTCCAATGGATTCAGCGCTACATTAAAATCGCCACCAAAAATCAAGATACCTGATTGAAACGTAGCAAGTAACTTGGCGATTTTACGAAAAAAACATACCTGTGCTGTATTGGGACTGTAAATGTTGACTAAGGTAAGTGGTTTATTAAAGAGGGTGCCTTTGAGAAAAAGGAACCTCCCCTCAGGATCCTCGAGCGATTCAGTAAGTTCAAACGGGAGCGTTTTAGAGAGCAAAATGGATACCCCTTTGGCCTTCACCTCCGCATTAGCTGAATGATATGCCGTGGGATAGTGAATATTTGAGAATCTAGGGACTTGGTCTGCCCGAAAATGAGTTTCTTGGATAAAGAGCACATCTGCATGAAGGCTTTTCATATAAGTGAGAAGTTGCGAACGTTTTTCAGGTATATTTAGGCCCCTTGCATTAAGAGAGGCCACGGAGAGTGTACGAGTCGACCGATTAGATATGTGGTTAGTAGTCATCATGTCATTTACCCAAAAGGGTTGCTTAAGGGCTATAAGTATACCAGATGAGTATCACAGCAGCAGGGAGAGAGAGAGAAAAAGAAAAAAAAAAAAAAAAAAAAAAAAAAAAGGGGGGGGGGAAGGGAGGGGGGTATAGAGGGGGGTGGGTTAAGGGAGGGCAGGGAAGGTGATGAGGAGGGGAAAGAGACAAGTATACAGATTAGAAAAAGGCTAGTAGAAAGTTTCAGAATGTTGGAGAAGAGGAGAAGTTATTACGGAAAAGAGTCAAGGAATGTGGCAAAGAAGAAGAGAAGTGTCAGGTGTATGTCACATAAACCCATATTCATGTATTGAGCTATCTTCTTTCAATTTCCTATAAAGACTAGAATCCAGAGGCAGAATAGTCCAGCTATTCTTTCTCATAATACAGCTCCCAATACTTAGTTGTTATCAATATGATAGCTGGGAGTCTGAAATTACAGTCGGAGAAGTGTCAAACCCAGAGACGGCCGAATTGGCAATGTTAAGTACAATCTGAAAGAGGCCAAACTCTCCTGAATAAAAAGGTGTAGAGGGGAAATAATCCAACATGAGGCGTCCTTGACACATATACGTAGGTGGGAAGTAGCTAATTTGTATCGAGCGATGAGAGGTGTGTAACAGGGGGATCATGCAGACTAGAAGTAATGGAAGTAACAGCATATTAAGCAAAATATTATAGGTAAGCACCTAGACCACATCAAGGCTCATAAACAAAGATGTGTAATGTTAGGTATGGGAGAGAGTGCGTATCTAAGGATAAGACCTGTACGTTATGGATATACATCAGAAAACTTTGGCCAGCTCCAGAAAATGTAAAGTTCAGTTGCGTGAACCATAAATTAAAGTATTGATAAGTTATGTCATCAGTTAACCATAAAGTAATCTCTAAACCGTCTTAACCTGAAAGGTACATTAAACCGTGCCTATTAAGTAAGTGAATCACTTGAAAGTGGTCATCATAGGCCATATGCATTTCAACTACTGATATTTACTTTACATGAAACAGTGCATAACAGTAGCAATAACATCACTTATGATTGTTCTAGGAAGTAGGTCACCGACCAAACATTGTCAGTCACCCTTTCCCAGATACAATGTAGATCTTAGTTCCAAACGAGGAAACTTGTTTAGTGCCTCACTCCCCACCACCCACTAAACACAGATAGGTTATTAGAGGGGAAGAGTCCATGATCCGTGACCCAACACAAGCTCCAAGTCAAAGCAGGTAACTGTGTAGGGCCAAGTTGGACACGTCTACATAGTGAACTATAAACGAGAATATCAAATAGAACGATCCCAAATTTCAAATCTAAAACACCATCATAATCATAGCTAGATAGAGGGTATGTAACCTGTCAGAAACCACATTGGCAATTAAGGTATTCCAAATGCTATGTAGGGAGAGAACAATATAGGAAGAGCGAAGGAATAGTGCGAGTATCAAACGAACACTTTGTCTACCTTGATCCAACTATAAGAGAAGGGTCAGAGGAAGGTTTGTATAATGGTACAAAAAAAAATGGCATTGAGTCCTATGGATCAACCCCATTATATCATCTCTCAAGGCCCAGCAGGAGCGAGAGACACAACATATTACGAGATTGATCTGCGTAAGCCAATATCCCCTGCCACCTTAAGGGTAGGTAAAATAAATGTAAAGGCTAGTCCGGAAATCTCAATGCTCCCACAGAATCTGTTTCCAAGATCATGACAAGGAACATTGCGAAACCATGATCCTAAGAAACACAAAACCTAGGATCCCAGAGACTCCCCATCCAAGTGCACCATTTACCCCTACATTGGGATTTGGAGAGGAAGGCAACAATCCAAAAGAGGGCCTAGCCCATGTCCCCGGAACCCAAGCCTAACTTCACTCCTGTAACCGGCAGGGTTCGTAAGGTAATGTGGTAGACCCTTACCGACCAAGCAGATAATCTTTAACACCCATAGGTGCACAATCAAGGCCACCAGTAAACTTATCCCCACCTCGTTCTTCTTTATCACACAATAGGATACCTTAGCTGATATATGCCAACAAAACCAATATTTACCACAGATAGACAGTATACATATAAAATTTGACAATGTGATGCGATACACATACCCTTAAATCCCGGCTTCAGAAGTATGAATGATGTCAAATAAAGCGTATAATGGAACCTTGGCTAAAATCAACAGAAAAGAGAAAGAAAGAGAAAACAACAAAGAAAAAAAAACCAATTCCTTCTTTCTCCTTTTCCTTTCCCCTAAACGCATACGATCCACCAGTAGAGCAGCTTCAGGGTACGGGGGAGTGTTTACTCAGAAGCATTGAGAAGTGATAACAAGGAGAAGTCATTCATGACGTGCCTTGCGGTGCGCAGGTGAAGATGGTAGACTGTCGCCGGTAATGAGCCTTCTACATACCGGAGAAGTTGAGGTTTGGTGAGATGATTTGCGTCGTCTGTCTCCGGTAGAGAGGCCATGAGACTGTGCTTCCATGGGGCCTTCATCTAGTTGCACTTGTCGAATAGAGTCATTGGACCAATTAGGTATGACCGGTAGTGGGATATTCATGGTTTCACAGAATGGTGCAAGATCTTCCGGAAATCTCATGAGAGCAGATCTCCCTAAATGTGTTGCAGAGAGGCCAAACGGGAACTTCCAACGGTAGGCAATACCTTTAGAGCGAAGTATATCTAGAAGAGGGCGCAGGTCTTTCCTGCGTTGCAGGGTGAGATGGGAGAGATCTTGAAACAATTTGATTTCAACGTCTTGGTATAGCAAGCGTTGTTTGTCTCGAGCTCTGCGTAAAATATCCTCTTTAAGGCGGAAGTCGACGAGACAGCAAACAATATCTCTCGGTGGGTCAGAATCTCTGCCTTTAGGACGCAAAGCCCTGTGAAGGCGCTCAAACTCAATTGGAGATTCATGCGGCCTTTCTAAAAGATCATTAAAGATAGATAAAATAGCTTGGGTTAATTGGCTAGGCTCTATTGCTTCAGGCACACCGCGCACTCTTAAGTTATGTCGTCTACCCCTATTGTCCAGGTCTTCAATGTGACGATCGAGCTCTCTTAAGTGCGAGGTGTGCGAGTCAACCTGCCTGCGCATATCATGAAAAGCAAGACCTTGCAAATGAACTGTGTCTTCTACTGCGTCCAGTCTGTGAGCCACTGCCTGCATGTCGATATGTAACTCAGCTATCGCCGCAGAAAGGGTCCCTTTAATATCTGATGCAATCGCTTTCAAATCCCCCATGGTGAGAGGGGGAGGATCAGAGCGTCCAGTTGCAGTAGCTGTTGACAAGCTCATTGGCTGCGAGGGAATTTCTTTTGCAGGCGAATGTAGTGGGGAGGCGAGGGTGGAAGAATCTGTTTGATCCGGAGTGAGAGAACGGAATAATTCCGGGATGCCTCGATTAGCAGGACCACCTGTACGGCGTGGGGATCTGGAGCGAGGAGTGTTAGCTTTCCTGTCTGCTTTCCCCATTTTAGCAGCGATTCCTTGTCATGTAAGCGTAGCCCCACCTACGTGTGTCAAGGCTCAGGGTATTAAGTTGCCATTTTCTTTGGGGTCATGCTGGAACCCCCAAAACAGGAAAATGAAGATGTGGGTAGGTAGATGCAAACACGCCCTAATTCGCACTAAAAGCCTCTACGGGCTGGGGAGGATAGGCAAATCAGGGGAGACACTGAATATTGCTGTGTGGATATAGTGATTATCACTGTCGTCTCTCTATATGAATCTACAGGGGAAGAATCTTCAGTAGGCCTAACCTCAGCACAGCTCCCTGCTGTGTGGGCTATAGCAAGGCCTCTACCATGTGCCGGTGGTCCCTGGGTTTGTGTGGGGGCTGCCCCGATGGGCCCTGGACTACTGACAGAAGACTTTGGGAGGAGGTATAGGTGCCTGGGTAGTGCGCTGACCGTGATTAGGATCACCTCCAATCTGTGCTCTGGTGGTGAAGGATCTGTGCTCACTGGGCCGCACTAGGCCTCACCACCCCTGTGTCACTTATGGGGGGGAGGGAGGAAGATGATGATGCCCCTCCGGCGCGGATCGCCAGACCCAGAGGGGAAAGAAGTAAGCTGCTCCCTGCATGCGCGGAAGGGGGGGTGACCAGCCGTCCCCCTTCCCGCTCCCGTCTCACCACCACCAGCTGATCCGTAGGAGGATGCCGCGGCTGCACCTGGCCGCAGCAGGCCGCACCGGGTCGGCACCGCAGGACGGCGCCCGAAGCGCTCAGGACTTCCCAACCGCACTGCAGCAGGGACGGGTGAGTAACCCGCTCGCCCCCGCCCTCCTATACGACCTGGATGCCCGAGGTTGGAGAGGAACTAAGTTACAGTATATTACATTTTTTCTTTGGTTTAGAAAACTCCACACAATGGTTTTGGGTAAGGTATATTAGGAATATGATCATTATTTACCTTTATCATTCTGTTTGTGTAATTGATCTATAGTGGTATCATTTATTATTTAACATTTTATGTTAATAAAAGAGAGAACAGAGATTGGTGACCTCAGATAAGTTTGAAGTCCAGTCTGTGTGACAACTATGGCTATCCCCATAGATACAATGAAGAAATGAGTGTAGACGTGAAGGGACAGGGAGTGTGTAATTTACAGGATTACCAGAGGAAAAAAAGAAATCTACTGCAGCCACCTTATCTAAGGGCCATTAGCTGAAATAAATTACATTTTTGTTTTGGGTTTAGGTGTGGTTTTAGAGAACCACAGAGTGAATGGGGTGGGGGACATAATTCATGGTTATAATAAGATATGAGAGCTATGTACTTGCCCGTCAAATTGTCCTGCAGTGTCCTGAATTCCACAAAACAAAACAGATAAAATCAAAATAACAAATTACTCAAATAGGTACCAACGCTAACTGAATGACTTAAAAAAAAACTTGCTTTCACATTTTATTACTCTTTGCTGTATCTCAGTGTGACAACTGATCTCCTACATCCACTTTCTGCCTGGCCATACACTCCAGGAATGCCATTTCTGAGGGTGGGCTTCTTGTTGTTGACAATAGTGGGACTAGCCTGCTTAATGTGTATTGCAGCAACCACTTTTTTCTTAAAGCTTGTGTGACAGGGTAACACTGCAGGATCACAAGAGGGAGGCAGGTAAAGAGGGGTGTCACCATATAACAAGAATTGCCTGAACAAATACATGCATGGCAAGATCACAAGGTATTAAAGTGATTGTAAACGATCACCTTGTAAAACAACCCATTCAGTTTATAGTAGAAATGCAAGGCAAAACATTTGTGTATAGATAAAAAAAACCTATAAATACTGTTTTCCTGTTTTTTATAAATGATCACATTCCCTCTGTTCCAAGCTGCATAAAAGCTAGGGGAATAGAAACATCATCACGCTGATCTTCCCAGGGAATGGCTTTGTGGAGGGGGTATCAGGACAAGTCTGATCATTGGAGGAGAAGACATTGCATTCACAGCTAGAGAACTGACCACAGTTTGTTCTCCTGCTTAGTGTGGTCGGTTTTTAATAGGAAAGCAATGGGACTGGCAGAAACACCAGGGTTTTCACACAAAGGAAGCAATACAAAGAGGATGCTTTCTCATACAAGTACCTGGTCTTAGATTGTAAGCTCTAACGCGCAGGGCCCTCTGTTTCCCAAATTGTATTGTAACGGTAATGTCTGCCTTCATTTTGTAAAGCGCTGCGCAAACTGTTGGTGCTATATAAATCCTGTATAATAATAATATAGCAGGCACATATCAGGAATATGATGGGTTTACATATTCTTTAATAAAGCTACAAAAAATTGAACTTGACTGTTGAAATTAGATTAATATTACATGAGATTTTAGTGATTGGGTTTACATATACTTTAATGACAAATGCCTGCACAGAATTGTTTATATATCGCAAGATAGACTTGTATACTGGGCACATTAAAGACTTAACTGAATCTAATTGAGCATAGTCAATTAAAGCTGAACTCCAGACAAATAGCTAAATACACAGATAAAATGCACATATGGAGGCTGTTTTACCTGCCAAAGGATTTCTATATCTTTCCTTCCAGTCCTGAAATTTACACAACCCTGATACACCGCACAATCCTGCATGACAGTGCAGAAAGCTAGATTAATATTTTCTTCTCTTAGGTTTTATGAATGATCTTGCCTTTTTCTCAAGCTGTGACTGGACAGCAAAGAGAGACACAGCAGGCTGAAGAGCTCTATTCTCTATTACTCTGCTCTCTCCTTCTATCAGCAAGTTTCTTGGTAGTACCTGAGCCATGCAACATACTGTGCCTGATTGGCTTCTTGTGCTGCTTCCCTCTCCTCCTAAAATACTATGAGGAATAAAGTTCCAGTGACAGTAGGTGCTATAAAGGGTCCAGCAGTTTGTTAATAAAAAAAGGTTAGCTATATTTAATGCAAATAATACCAATATCAATCGTCATTCAACATTCCCAACTAACGGTGCTAATATTATCGAATTTCAAGCAATTTTAGAAAGGATTTTTGGAATTGGTTTTAAATTTGATAACATTATCAATTTATTTTAATGAACTGGGTTGGAGGTAACTTTTTCCTTTGGTTCTAGTCTACTTTGGAATTTTGGATGACAATTTATATTGATATTATTTGCATTAAATAAAGCTAACTTTTTTGTATGGTAAAACTGCTTGGACCCTTTATGATGAGGTTGGCTTCACCTGTGTCACCAGCCCTGACCCCACTGGAAGTGGAACAGAGGGTGCCGATGAACCAGGGAAACAAGAGTGCCAGCAGATGTTGCCAGAAGAACTTGCAGTTGAAGTCCTGAAGAGACTGGTGGACAACCAGTTCAGGAATGGTAGCGATGATCCGGAATCCAACCCAGGATAAAGGGGCACTTCGCTTGCACAACAAGTTCAGGATGAGTGGTGTGTCAGATCTTCCAGCAGACTTGAAGCAGGAACACTCAATGGTGTGCAGCTGGTACAGTAGACAGCCAGGTGGGCACTTGAATGGAACAGGAAGCTGGGAATCAGAGACAGGAGCGAGGTCACAGGAATAGCCAGGGTCATCAACAGGTGGGCAGCGAAGTACCGAATCATGAGCAGAGCCAAAGTCAGGAACAAAGTTGGGTCAGGAACTTTAGCAAAAAGTCAGGAGCAGAATTCGAAGTCAGGTCAGGAACAATCCAGGTCAACAACAAGGGAATCATACAAGAATACAGCAGGACACAGGGGAAACAGCTGAAGACCAGTCAGCACTGAGCACAGGCAGAAGCATCCTTTAAATAGTCAATCTGGCACACTGTGCGTGTGCCTGTGCGTGTGCACACCTGGTCACCATTCTGCAGAGATTGCCACATGCATGCCGTCAGCCATGTCACAGGAATTCCCTTACAACCTACTATCATTGGAATTTTATTGCTTGCAGTATGTATGGTCTTGTGTTTGAAGTGCATGGTCCATTTTTCTAAATTCCCCCTCCTCCAGTCTGAGCTCTTCTGCATAAGGATTGCAAGACGCTGATATATCAAATTCAGGTACTTGTACTCCTTTCATTTAAAAAAATACATTTAAATCTAAAGTTTAGTTCAACACGGGAACTTAATCATTCAGGGTGGTATCTAACAGCTATGAAGGAGGTACTGTAGGAAAGATTTTTGCCAGAAGCAGCTGCCTGCAGGTAATGGGATACACACCATTATGCATAACTAATGTGTTAGGTGGTGGATCCTTCAGCTTGAATTATGTATTAATGAATACAAAGCTGAATTGATTTGTAGCTTCACATCCGCCTGGAGTTCAGCTTTAATAGAAATTAGGACAGAGGAAAGGGAAGGTATGGCTTATAACCCCTGCCAGGTTCTATCTGTCATTGCCAAGCACTTTACATGGCGTTGTGAGCAACACCACTTTTTTTCCTAAACTTCTCTTCTTATATCTGAGCTCCTATATGTTCAGCTGGCGTATAGGATATTCTGCTTGACTGCTTCACTGCTGGGTTATTGAAAGGAAGCAGATTTCTAGTCCAGTTCATGAACAGAAAGACCACTTGCAGTTCCAAATCCAGTTAGCAGATTAATGCCCTTAAAATCCGTTCTACTTTGAAGTATAATAAAGTGGTTCTTCTAGAGTCATATATTCTAAGGAACAACAATAGAGGCAATTGGTAAAAAGCAGAGCTAATCAGTTCAAAGTAATGTAATTATAATGAGATGTAATACTACGGCATTTCTGCATTTGTACATCTTTGTTTAAGAAAAAAAAAAAGCTGTCAAAATCTACAGAGTATTTTCTAACACTTATTTATCATCATTGTTCTAACTGATCCCCAGACAGGAACGTGATATCAGCCACTTTTGCTATTTTAAGAATCCTGACACATAGCACAATTGTTTCTACATGAGAAAAATAGTAAACGGGATCTGAATTACTGTAGAAATGTTGACTCTCAATTTGACCACATTTTAATGACACATTTCTTTATGTGGTCTACAATATTTGTAATGTTTACTTAAGTTGGAAGCACCCAAATGCTTATGATTTGAAATGTTTTCATAAAATATCCTTTTATATAAAACCTAATGATGAGCCAATCGACAAATCAGAAAAAATCCATACATTCCTTTAATCTGTTGAATAAATAGATGAAGATTTCCCAGTGTGAAGGGAATCAAACTTTAAATTTTTCCTGGCCCCAGGAACTTGAAACTGTGTGCTTCTGGTGCTGGGGATCCTGGCACAGCACAAGGTGACAGTATGTAAACCCTAACAAATCTCTAATTTGCTCCTATTTGTCCTGTTAAATATATACCATGGAATAGATTTTTTTTCCACAAGTGCAAAAACAGTTCCTGACAGAAATTCTGCGTTCTCTGCCTTTGATGACTGTTATCAGATATTATTGTTTCTATAAAACCTCTCCCTGTATCATGCACATGAAGGCGGTGTTCTGTAGTCCTGTTGAAGGGTGACAATGCTTTTTCTTCATAGATACAGTGCCTGAAAAGTGTTATCTCCCTAGGACAAAAACGTGTTACTGGCAGAATCACCACATGGCAATAAAAAAACAAATGTCTAAAAATAAAACGAATGCACCCACTACATCGAAGGACAGATAAGCTTTAATACATTACATTTTTGTTCTTGGGTTTAGATACACTTTAATGAAGATGTTCTTTTAGGTATATGTGAATCCTCACCTGTGAAACAATGCGTGCAATTTAAAATAGAAATGAAAGCCAAAACATTTGTTAAAAGATATAAAAAAAAAATTAACCCCTTTTTGCCTTTTTTTTTTATAAGTGATCACATACCTTCTGTTCTCCATTGCATAAGGAGTTTAGAGAGCTGAGGGAGGAGAAACAACAGTACACTGATCTCCCAGTAAATAGTTGTGCAGTGGGGTGTCAGGACAAATCTGATCATTGGAGGAGAGCAAGCTGAGAGCACAGCTAGAGAATTGATCACGCTGTGTTGTCATACCTAGTGTGGTCAGTTTTTGATAGGAAAACAGAGGGACTGGCAGGAGCACAAGGAATTTCACACAAAGAAAGCAATACAAAGAGAACAGGATACTTTTTTATACAAGTACATGATACAACAGGCACATGCCAGGAATATGAAATGTTGGATTTACATATTCTTTAACCATAGGCAGGTTTTCCATGGTTCTGCCATATTGTCTATGTTCTCTCATCTAATATTCTAAATTCTAAAGTTGTCTTTATGCATCATAGAATGGTCAGACTTGCAGGAATGATGTGACTGAATTTTGATATCATACGTATTTAGATGGCCTTTCCACCTTTCATAAATTTAAAACCTGAAGTCAGCTGGGCATTTGTGTTCATGCTACAGTTAGGAGCTCACAAATACCACCGTCACCAGCTTATCTACAATGAAATATACCGATTAGAGGTTTGTCCCACAAAAAAGTTCAGGAGAGTGTATACATGCACCTATTATTCTCTAAGAAAGTTTAAACTACCAAATAATCTGTACATGTATGGGTACTTTTGAGGAAGACTCAGACTGACAAAGTAGAAGTAGCAAGAAAAGTAGGTGTAATTATTAAATGACCTGAATACCAATAGGGGCTCAAGGATAAATGTATTTGTGCATACACTTATCACATGTATACTTATCAAAGACCCTATGTGCTGAAAAGTAGGATGAAATTTGAAAATGGGCCATAATCCAATAAAGTGATCTGCAAACATTGTTGGAGGGTTCAAGTGTCTATGTAAATGCTTACCATTTTGTAAAAAAGGTCACTACTGACCTGTGTTAGAAGAAAATCTCCCCTTCCACTGGACTTACAGGTAACAATAATCTAGTAAAAACCTTGCCCCCTCCATGTTTGTCTTGGCAGATACCCCTTTATCATAGTTTGCATTATAAGGGTGCAATATAGAAAATGCGAAGAGCACAGCAAGGTACAATATCAGTACAGAACTTTGAGAAATGTCAATGTCCCTCCATCAATACACTCAATAGCACCTTTAAAAGCTACCATCACATGCAACAGATTTGACACAATTAAGCAACGTTCTTCTTTTTAGGGTATGCCATTGCTCATTGGTTTCTGACTGGCAGGTAGACAATTAGAAGGCAACACTGAGAAGTTGCATATAGAAAAATCTATCCAGGACATCAAAGTGAAGAAAAGATTAGAACAAAGCCACACACACACATCCAAACCTGCTGTGAACAGTAAGCAAGAGCTTTTGGGGTCAGGGATGAAATGGCAAAGGTAAGACAATGTTGCAGTGACCTTTTGAAAACATCCTGCCACCAATACATAGTAGTAAACAAAGGAAACAGTGTAAGGGCCAGCATATATGAGCATTTGAAGTCAGTTTACATTTGACAGTTCAGAGCTTTCATCACAAGTGCATGTGACCTGGAGTGGACCTCCTTCTAACCTGCAGTTGATATACTTCTAGCAACTTGAAGCAGCCTGATGCAAATTAGATGTAGCTCAACTGAAGGTTAGAAGGAGGTTCACTACAGGTCAGATGCATTTGTGAATATTGCCAAAAGTATTGGGACACCCCTTTCAAACCATTGGATTCAGGTGATCCAATCACCTCCATGGCCACAGGTGTATAAATTCAAGCACCTAGGCATGCAGGCTACTTCTACAAACATTTGTGAAAGAATGGGTTGCTCTCAGGAGCTCAGTGAATTTAAGCGTGGTACCGTGATAAGTAGCCACCTGTGCAAAATGTCCATCCATGAAATTTCCTTGATGCTAAATATTCCACAGTCAAATGTTCATGGTATTATAACAAAGTGGAAGTAACTGGGAACAACAGCAACTCAGCAATGAAGTTGTAGGCCACATAAAATGACAGAGCGAGGTTAGCCCATGCTGAACTGCACAATGCGCAGAAGTCACCAACTATCTGCAGAGTCAATAGCTAAAGACCTCCAAAGTTTGTGTTGTCTTCAGATTAGCACAACAACAGTGCATAGATAGCTTCGTGGAATGGGCTTCTATGGCCGAGCAGCTGCACCCAATCCTTACATCACCAAGTGCAATGCAAAGCGTTGTATACAGTGGTGTAAAACACGCCACCACTGGACTCTAGAGCAGTGGAAACGTGTTCTCTAAAGTGACGAATCACGCTTCTCTGTCTGGCAATCTCATGGACGTGTTTGACTTTGGCAGTTTCCAGGAGAACGGTACTTTCCTGACTGCATTGTGCCAAGTGTAAAGTTTGGTGGAGGGGGGGGTTATGGTGTGGGGTTGTTTTTCAGGGGTTGGGCTTTGTCTCTTAGTTCCAGCAATGGGAACTCTTAAGGTGTCAGCATACCAAGACATTTTGGACAATTTCATGTCCCCAACTTTGTGGGAACAGTTTGGTGATGGTCCCTTTCTGTTCCAACATGACTCCGCACCAGTGTACAAAGCAAGGTCCATAAAGACATGGATGAGCGAGTTTGGGGTGGAGGAACTTTACTGGCCTGCACAGAGTCCTGACCTCAACCCGACAGAACACTTCTGGGGTTAATTAGAGTGGAGATTGCGAGCCAGGCCTTCTCTTCTGACATTACTGCCTGACCTCACAAATGTGCTTCAGGAAGAATGGTCAAACATTCCCATAGACACACTCCTAAACTTTGTGAACAGCCTACCCAGAAGAGTTGAAGCTGTTATAGCTGTTATGTGAAAGTTATAGCGTTTACAAATGGCGTTATATGTACTGGAATTTTTTTGTTTAATGCTATGCAGAGCCATACAAAGCAGTCTGAGGAAGCTGACAGAGGAGAGATCTGTGTTGTTTCTACACAGGTCTCTGCAATGTCGGTGATACTCGGCGATCGCCATGTGCCATAGGGGAATCACTGGCCGGGACCTGGTGATTGACAGCCGAGGCCGTGAATGGCGGCACCCCCTGTCCTGAACTGCAAAATCACATATATATATCTGTGTGTGTGATTTTGCGCACCCATGCCTCCCTGTAGCAGTATTTCTGCTATAAGGCGCGCAAAAGTTCATGTGCGTGTAAAGGCAGGCGTCCCAATACTTTTGGCAATATAGTGTATATGTCTTAAACTGCTTGCAAATACATACTAATACACCAGAAAGTATGTTTTATTTTCCCATCTATAAGAGGCTCTTATGCAGGTATTTCACACTTGCATTTTAGGGAATCCTGTGGTCCTCTTGCTCTTTTATTGAGGCAGTCGATTAAAGGATTTAACTTGAATGAGACAATTCTACAGTTAATAAAGTCTACATTTCTTTACATACAGTAAATTTGCAGATGAATACCTTAGGGCAGCCTTTCCCAACCTTTTCAATACAGAGGAGCCCTTGAAATAACTTTCTGGTCTCCTGGAAGCCCTGATAAAAATGATTATAGCTACAACTCACAATACTTTTTTGTGATGATCAGTGGAAAAAAAGCTCCTTGCACTTGTTGAAGGTGGAAAAATTTCCGCCTTACATATAGCTACAGAAATCAATGTTGTCAGTGGGAACCTATTTGAGAGACAGAAAATGCTTATTGCTCAAGGAACCCTTAGCAACCTCTGGAGGAATCCTAGGGTTCCAGAGAACAATGGATGAGAAACCCTGTCTTAGGTTGTATTATAAGCCGCCTTTTTTCTGGGATAGACTGTTGTAAGCTGCATCTATTGTTACTATAATGTTAATTATCTATGTAGTGCTACTCCTCTAGGAATACTGTTCAGGTCTTCTCCAAATACATTGCTCTGCAGCCAGGCATATAGGCTCATTCAGTCTATAACTATACTCCCTTCACACACAATCCTGGAAGTATGGCTCATCAATGGAGGGTGCTGTAGTGACTACCAGCTGGGACTGGAAACATCATAGCAAAATGTACATATTCACTAGCACACCACAGATCTCAATATGGTCCAAAAAAGAGTTTTTATTGCAAAAAGATCACATCACAAAGGAAAGTGCACCGTTTCATAGCAGCGCAGGGCCCCTTTGTCAGATCACAAGCCTGATGAAGGGGTCCTGCACGGCTCCGAAACATTGCACTTTCCTTTGTGATGTGATCCTTTTGAAATAAAAACCTTTTTTGGACCAGATTGAGATCCGTAGTGTGCTGCAGAATATGTACATTTACATAGGCTCCTTCACACAGTTATTCAATAACCAGTCTAGTTGTGTTGTTTTTGTTGTTTTTATTTTTGGGGAACTTAGATAGGGATGAGAGAGATGAGTGGGATACACCAAAAATAGGAACTATGTACACTTTATCTAAGCTAACTTTATCTAATCTTCAGGGCAAACTATGTCAAAGTCCATGCTTGAATCAAACAGTGGACTTCAGCTTTAAGGCAGTAGTGGTAGTAGTAGTAGTAGTAGTAGTAGCAACAGTGGTAGTAGCAGCAACTTCTTTAGAGCCCCAGAGCAGTGTCCCTTTAGGAAGTACTGTAGGTCGGATGGACAAAGCTAATCAGAACACCAGCCAGTGTTCCCTTTGCTAGACTCACAGCTGACTCCCTAGCACCAGAGGGGGTTAAACAGCACTCAGTTTCTAAGATCCCTTAGGGATGTCTGTATTCACAGTGCCCAAAAGCAGCTGTATGCCTTCTTCCATTATACCAAACTAGATCTTCAGCAGACAGCCCCTTAGTCAGCATAGCAGAACTCAGGTTTAAACATTCAAGCCCTTAGGTCGCCCACCTGTGGCCGCATATGGCAGTAGTTGCCTGGGAGGGCAACGTGCCCTCTCCCAGGCTGTATCAGTCCTGGACAGGAAAGAACCCAGAGCCTCGTGTGCTCACTGATTATATACAGTTACTCATCATGCCTTAGAGTCCTTCACTCTAGGATAGTCTGAGACTGTATCAATATTCATGCTGCCATCTGCATAACTCCATACCTATCAGCCAGAAACTTCTAAAGTTTCCTGGATACAGAGGAAGCTAGGCAGAATAGCAGCAGCTGAGCACACAGAGCAGACCTAACTAAATGATCACAGCTATATTCCTTTATCTTTGGACTAGACTTTGAGACTTGGGTGCTTTTTTTTCTTTTTTTTTATACCAACAAGTGCAGTTTATTGTACATTTCACAAACTCACATGTGTTTCCTTTAGTTATTGCTAGATTGCAGCCAGCGCTGCATTTTATTTTTGTTGTTTATTTAGACTTAAATATCTGTCCAATATTACAGTGACTCATGGTGGTTCATGCATTGGCTGCTTATATTTTGTTTTTACATTCAGCTCTGAATACTTGGTGGTCTATTTCTTTTTACTGGTACATTCCTTTTTCTGTGAACTGGACTTTGAGATTTAGGTGCCTTTCCCATCCTTATACCACTAGGTGCATTTTTCTGCACCTTCACATACTCACTATATGTTTCCTCTATTCACTTCTATATTGCAGCCAGCATTGCACATCATTTTTGTTGCTTATCACCCATTTTGATTTTATTTATTCATCATTATAATGCATACCTAAACGTTTTTCTACAGCAACTTTGTTGGGTGCCATAATGGATTGCCCACCCACATTGAATCTACTTCCTGTTTGTCCCCTTGGGTTCCTGCTGAGTCATACTTCCACGCCTCCCGCATGAGACTCCCATGGCAATCACCACTGGGAAATATTGTCATATCTATTCTTAGCTGATTTGTAAGTATTAAAGTCCCTCTGGTGGCCCCTGAGGTTGGAATTACTCTATGTATTACAAGATATCATTAGGTATGCTACATACTTGATGTTTTACTTTACAGATATTATGCATGCATCTACTCCCGAAGAAGTGAACAAAGAGGCACAAAACGCATCGAGGTTTACTAAACGCAAGTTTAATGTAACCATGTATTGACATCTGGATTGTATATGATCAACAGTATATCTAATTATGTATGAAATGCATTAATATGGATTCACTGCAAATCAACTTGCTACCATTTTATCCTCGTTTTGTATGCAATGAGAAGTTTATTTATTAATTTATTAAACAACAATGTTGGAAACTAGTTATTCCTTGGTCGTGTGTGTTGTGCCTCATTTAAAGTCCAAGGACAAATAAATTGGTTGTACAGCTCACCAAGTACAATGACCTAACTAAAAAATATTTACAACCACTCTGACTACCAAATGACAACTAAACTTACCTATAAAATCTAACCCCAGCTCCTATCTAGGAAGGTGCAACACCAAATTTCTATCATATTTTCTAATATTAATTAAAGGTGGCCCTCAGAAGAAATAATGTGGCTCCTTAAAGACTGTTTCAACTTAAATTTAACCCACTGCTTCATCTGATACTGACATACCAGCTGTTAGGGCTCATTAATATCAAAGGCAACATGTAAGTTAGATGTTCTGAATTGAGTTTGAATTGACTTCACAGAAAAATGCATGGAAATGCACCCAAAATGTAACATGCAGGACTTTGTTCCACTGGTGTTGACAGACACTATTGAAAATGGCAGCAAAAAGCATGGCAAAGCATCTAGTGTTACAAATACCAACAGAAACAATGACTATATTCCCTACACTTGGTACAGTAGAAGTCTTTCCAACATCTTTATTCAGTTTTGGATACATTTGAACCACTGTGAGGTTTTGATTGCTGTCTGGGCTTCAATTGAGGCCTATGTCAATGGGCTTTTGTTCACTTTCTTTAGGTTTTACATTCCTAGTCCAGGGAATGCAAAATCCACCTGAACCACGTAAAATGCAAATCAGAAGGAGGTAAGCATCAGGTCTATTGCACCTGTCAATGACTTCTCAGTGATCTCAGAAGCACCTCAAACATGATATCGACACAAGCCCAAAGTTCATTGACACAGACCCTTAGAGAATGTCCGGAAGCCATCTTTGTGACTGTCTTTATGCTTTGATTTTTGCTTTGATTCCTGCTTTCTCCATGTGGATGTACCTAACTTTAATAAAGTACTACACTATCAGCTGATTTTCTTTGGCTCTTTTGTGAGCTAATCCCTCAGTATTTCTATCGTGGCTGGCATGCTGTGTGGTGTCACAATCCCTATCTGAGATCATCTTGGACTTCAGGGTCCCACAGTGGATAGATGTGCTGCCTGACCTACCTGGGAGAAAAACAGCTGTTCATGCCCATTTTATATGTGTTTCTGGTGAGTGCATATAAGAGAACATTTCTCACGTATTCACCAGCACTGGAAGTCACCTGTTCACGGATTCATTTCTGGACTTTTTTTCATATCAGTGTTCATCAAAATTGTGCCATTTGATTTATGTTCACATTAAGTCACTAATTAATTTCTATATCACCGCTCAGTGTCACGTATATTATCACTACATGTATCATATATTGATTATTGAGTATTTATTTATTCACACGTCATATATTGTTAGCGCAGATCAGAGCGCCTCACTTTGCCTTTTTCCATTACTGCTATATATTTATTGCTGCTTAATTTATTTCACTAATATCTATTCATTCACATGCACATATTTATTTTAGTAGTATATTTTTGTATTTTATTTACTTTTCTACTTCATTCACAGACCCTTAGAGAGATTACACTTCTCATCTTGGTAGCAGGTGGTCACAGTCATGGAAAGCAAGAAGACATTTCTCAAACAGTAACACATACAGCAATAACTTTTTTTGGTGGATAGAGAAAGAGTTATAATGTCTTTTATTTTTTTATATTATCTGTGGAAAATCGCCCCAATGTCCTCTTTGTGGTAACCAGAACAGGAAATGAATCTACCCAGCAGGAACACAAACAATAATAAACTGGAAAAAGCTGAAAGAAAAGCTTTTGCCTAGAGTTTGCTGACACCATATCATATCCTTTGTAGCTAAATATACTTATTTATTGTTTAAACACATTTGGAAAAGCAGCGTATTAGTAGTTTCCTCCAGAATTAGCGCTCAGCTCAGGTCCATTTAGTTGTAAGTTCTATCCTCTATTACTGTAAATCTTGTCCCCTTGTTCCTTATTTAACCCCATCAATACCAATTCCACTGGCACTCCAAGGATTATTCCCCTTGCAATTCATTCTACTGGAAAAGGTTTTAAGTAACAATTGACGAGGATACCAGCGATAGGAGCACAATTTCACAGCTCTTAAGAACACAAATCCCAAAGGCTGGATATGGAGCCCCAGTGTTTAGTAGAATGGCTAAAAATATGAGGCATGTGACAATAAAATCACCTTTAAATGATCTGTTATTACCGCTGACAAAACAACTCACAGAAAACAGCTCAAGAGACAAATCCTATCTTACCCTTAAATGCTCTATACAAGGCAATTCAACAACAGTATAGCAAACAATAGCTGCTGGGATGTATACATAACAAAGGCATTATTCAAGTCTGTTAGATCCTTTATGTAGAGAAGTGACAAGAGATCATCTGATTACACACCCTTTGATTTGATGTTTTTATCTGCAGAATTTTAGTAATCACTAAACAATAGAGATATCAGTGCTTACTACAACAATGGCTACATCATTACATCTTGACAACAATACTCTCCTGCTTTTGAAGTACAATAATCTAACACCACAATCATACTGACAAATGCCTTGCTCACAAACCCATTTGTTCCATAGTTGTAGTACATTCAGATAAGGGAGAGGTAATAAAACTATTAGCAAACTACAGCAGTACACTGTTTGTTTAGGTAAATGTTTCACATGTTGTACAAGTCATTCGTTTTGCTGAAAAGGTAACAAGCACATTAAATGTGATATTCCTTATTGGATAAAACAATAGGTTTCAATTGTATCTAGGGAAAAAAGTTTTTCTTAGTTTTCAATAGATTGGGGAAGGTTGCTATTACTGTCTGTGTGCCTGCTGGAGAGATTCACTATCTTTATTTGCCCTGTTAACAACTATGAGTTGTCACCAGAACAGGCATAGAGGGGACAACCATCTGGGATGGCAGTTACCTTACTTAGCATAGATTTCTTCTCACTTCTTGTTGTATTTACAGGACAGGGAGTGAAGGGAAATCTCTCAAATAGGACATAGATGGCAAAAAAGACAAGGGTCCATTCCATTTTAACCATTCTACATTTCAAATAAAAAAAACATGTTTGGAGTTTAAATATATTCTAAATGCATCCTTTAAAACATCTAGATGTATCATGTAGACGACCAGCCATGCAATATGTCACTTTTAGAGTATAGGCAAAGATTTTGGGATATACATATAGCCTTACCACTGTGTCATTTTAAGATAATGACTGGCACACCCTGTTCATTTAGAAAATTGAATTTGGAAGGCAAGACATTTATAACTTGTGCCCTTGTGCCCCTGGTGTATGCAGTCACATACATAGCAGTAACGTTAAAGAGGAGCAGAAACATCCTGATGCAAACGCTTGTAAAATGCATGAAGGTGCATTATACCTGTATTTTTCTTCTTTATCATTCATTTTAATGGTCTTTCTTAAAAGAACATAAATACACCAAAATGCTACATGTCCAATTTTTAATATATAATAAGACATCCTAAGCTTTAGTGCAAAGAAATAAACAATTTACAATGATTAATAGGTGTGTGGCAGTGCTGGACAGATAACAATTAGGGTTTGGTTGCTTAGCCCATTGGGGGTTCACCAGTGTGTGGTTGGTGTATGAGGAGGACTGTGCTACAGTCCTGAGCTGATTGACTCCTGAGGATTAGAGTGAGGATGTTGTTCATCAGATATTCAATCTGTGGGTGTGTGGTGAGGAGTGTCTAGTAAATACGTCTGTACAATTCTGTGATTTGTCTTAACTGGTAAAAATGATAGTATACAGCCAACTAATTTCAGCGATTTTGCTCTCACCCCTTCTAGAAGACAGTTAATCCACCACCTGCCACCTTACTGCCCATCCACCATAAGTGCCATGACGTTCACCAAATGCTTATAGTCTCCTATAAGATCTGCTCATCTACAGTTGACCTACAGCATTCAAACAAAAGTATACTTGTCTGCTGTGTTCTGCACTTTGCTCATCCTTTTATTCCACATAGAAACATAGCTATGCGTAACAGTCTGTTTTTCAAATATACTGTATGTCATAAGTGCACACAAAAGTTGAATGCATTATGGGATTACACTGACAATGAATGCTGATTTTATGCAGGATACAGTTTATGCTAAAATACACAATAAAAGAGGTGTTTCTGGTTCACATGCTGCAAAATATACATTTTAAAGAGTTATAATAGTGTATTTTTAGAACAGATGCATTTCAATGCAGAGTCCAAACAAACACCTGTTTACTATAGCACGAAGGGTTTACATAGATGCATGTTTCTTGGCAGTTACACTGCTTGCTTCAAGGTTTCATTGAAATATTAGTTCAATGCATGGTCAAGGCCAAGACTTGTAAATGCAATAAAAAAGTAAATAATTACCAATTCTTTAGATGTGTGAAGTATATGTACAGTGCTGAATAATGGATATTTAGGCAGTTTGGTTCCAAGGCATTGATGGTCCTTGTGGTCTAGTGTTTGATTTTCACTGTGAGATGTAAAAACATTAAAGCAGGTGTGATAGGATCAGTTAATTGACAGGTCTGATATGTAGGGACCCACAGGGTTCAACAAGGTTGAAGTCTAGACCTGGTTTTTATCCAACCTCAATATTAATCCACTTACTAACATACTCCGGGGACTGGCAATGCAGTGTTATCTCAATTATTAACAGAAAGGTTGACCTTCTGTTATACACAGATGATTCTGAAATTTTTCTGTTTGCAGTTACGTTCTGGTCTGGTGAGACAGCTGCTTGTGTATTCCTCAGTGAGATGTTGATTGCAAGTCAAAGAGTATCTGGGAAGGACAATGGTTCCACGATTTGGGATACAGAGGGATTATCCACCTTTTTCAGTAGAGACAGAATAGATATGATGGAGATCTTCTTAGCCTTTCAGATGTTAATCCTTCCTTCATTTAATATTGGGGTAGATGCAAACAGAATTAGGAGATGTTTAGGTGCATCAATCACTGTATAAAGAAGGAAAACAAAAAAATGACTTGTAAGTATATATAAGATAGAATATATCTACTAAACAATAGAAAAAGCCCCATAGAAAGGGCACAATGGTTACTTTTGAAGACAGAAATGGGGACTAGTGTACAAAGAAAAACTAATTTTATTATTATCCAAGTCTTATATTAAAAAGTTTGATTTCAAAAAAGTAAAAATACATTTAGAAATCAGCAGCATGGAAAACAAGCATTGACGGGCTTAAGACGTGTTAAAAAAACACTTGGCTACAGACAAACAAACAAGACACAGACAAATGACCCAATACAAATACAACAATTCGTCCGGACACCCAAGTCAAACCCTGCAAAGGAATATACCGCGGAAATTTCCACAAATAATTAGTAAACCAGTCAGTTAGGTATTTCCAATGTGTGGGTTATTGGGAAATGGTTGTGGCCACTATATCAATAGTAGGTACAAATGTTGCAACATAAAGGACTAATGTTCAATAGACACTAATGATCAATTACCTTATCAGAGATATGTGGCTCAGGGGGGATGAATGTGTTTAGTCCCAATCAGATATTAAATGGAATCCATTCCTCCTTTAGCTGGTGACTAGTTTCCCAGGGGAATATTATTCTGATGTAAAGTCCTTATATGTACATTTCCATCGGGAATAATGGAGATGGCGAAATACTAGTGACATGAAGTCCTCAACCTATGTACAGCTAAAGCAAATGCTTAAGGGCACAGCAGGAGAAAGCATGACTTGTGCAGTGCAACAGCAAACATATTTAGTAGTACATGCAAAGCAGCAGCGGCAGAGCAGTAAGTAAAGTGTTGACAAAAGAGACTGTCACAAGCATAGTCTATGGTGTTAAAGGTGATGGAATAATAGTCCCTGCTTAGATCTCTTTCAATGACCAAATATGAACACTACATACATTACCAATCTTCCGGCCCTTTATATGGCCCTTTGATGTATGCGGTTTGGCCTGTATCCAGTTATGGGGATAAGTGGGTCCATCAATGCTCTACTGCCCGTGCTGCACTTTAAATGTCAATCCCACAGCCTCTAAATGTATTGTCATTCCATCCCAGCATAAAAGTTCCCAGCAGAAAAGATTGTGTCATGTGACATAACATGTGACGTCAACGCATTTTGCTAAAACGTAGCGTAGCTTCGGCTGGACGTCGGGTGGTGTGTTGGTGACCCCTTTTGAGTGTACCTTCATCACCAAAGAACCACCCAGGTTTCACTGTTTAAAGGGACATTGCCAAATTTGTTCACCTTAGCCACAGTAGTAAGATATAGGTTTACCTTATTCTTTCTTAAATAGAAAAATCGAAGTAAAGACTTATATCAACAACAATGTCTAAAAGAACAATTTTTTCATAATATCTTAATGGCCTTTATAAACAGGAGGTTTACTGTAATAGCACTGACAAGGCACAGAAATCAATGGGATAAGTTAAAGTGTACATACTTGTGTATTATGTTTCCAGGAAAACCTGCAGATTAATTTCTACATTTAGTCCGAGAGGGGCTGAGGTTTGTAATTTGTAAATCCAATTTTTTTCCTTTTGTATATGGTCGAAGTGTCCACATCTTCAGGGTCACTTAGGCTTATAGATGCCTTTAACTTTCGTGCCATTCAATTTGTCACCATGATGGGTGGCAAAGTGCCTGGCCGATGGTTTATCTGGATTCTTCTCTCTTATTTCCTCCATGTGTTCCCCTAATCATGTTTTTAAGGGTCGTTTGGTCTTCCCTGTATAAAGTTTGTTACATGGGCATGATATCATGTAGATTTCTCGGGTTGAGGTACAATTAATTAAGTCCCGAATTTGATATTTTTTCTGGCCTAATGTATCACAAAAGGTTTCCATACGGTCCACATATGAACACATATGACATCGTCCACATGAAAACATTCCTTGTAATGCAGTTAGCCAGTTTGACTTTGGATTTTTTTTACGAATTCCAATTGTGTTAGCATATCACCCAAATTTCAGGCCCAACATACAACCATTTTTGGTGTAGGTCCAACAATCTTGGACAATTGCGGATCATTTGTCAGAATTCCCCGCTGTTTCTGGAGAACACTAGGAATTGTATTTCACTGAGCCCCATATTGAGTAATTAAGTGTACTGGACCTTCTTTTTCCACTATTTCCTCTATTGTTACTGTACCTATACGGCTTTCCCTATTACGATCTGTTACTTTTTTGTCCTTGCCTGTCTTATTTGTTTGTGGGAGTATCCTCGCTCCCGAAATCTGGTATATAATTCTTTCCCCTCTCTTTGTAGTCCTTTGGATCTGTGCAATTGGGTTTTATTCTGTGAAACTGGCCAGCAAAAATTCAATTTTTTAGCCATTCAGGATGGTGACTATCAGCTCGCAATAACGTGTTGGCCGCCATCTCTTTTCGATAGGTATTAATTGATAATGTTCCATCTTTTACACTAATGCACAGATCCAAAAAGGAAATCTGAGTTTGATTAAAGGTATAAGTTAAATGGATATTCTGTTTATTGTCATTTAGGTGTAACATAAACATATGTAATTTTTGTATGTCACCCTTCCATATCATTAACACATCATCGATGTACCTTAGCCACATTTTTGTGTACAGATACCGATTGCAATAAGATCCAGTTAAAACATGATCCAAAAATAATAACAAAAACTAAATTTGCATACACTTGGAACTATCCATTATTAAAGGAAATGTGCAGTAGGTTTCTACATATTTTTTACCTTATTATGGCTAAATGTTTTCTTAACCACTTGCCTACAGGGCACTTATACCCCCTTCCTGCCCAGACCAATTTTCAGCTTTCAGCGCTGTCACACTTTGAATGACAATTAATAGGTGACACTGAAAGGCAGCTCAGATGGGCACTGATATGTGGCATTGATGTGCACTGGTAGGCACTGATATGTGGCATTGATGAGACACTGGCAGGTGGCATTGATGAGCACTGACAGCTGGCATTGATGGACACTGACAGGTGGCACTGCTGGGGCTACACTGATCATCAGGGCACACTGATCATCAGTGCCCTGATGATCAGTGTACATGTTACCTCTGAGGGATACTGATTACAGGCTCTCCTCTCGAGCTGTCAGCATGACAGCTCGTGAGGAGAGAAATGCTGATAACTGGAATTTCCCTATTTACATGCGATCAGCTGTGATTGGACACAGCTGATCACATGACTCTTTCTGCTGATCGGTCCGAAGAACACAGTGCACCACCGGGGGCACACATGCACGATTAGAATGGGAGGGCGTCATATGACATCCTCCCAGAACGAGAGAACCACCTTGCGCCCGTCATTACCTTATATGGCGGGTGGGAGGAGGTTAATCAGACAAATTTATAATATTATTTTTTAGCCAGAAGATAAAGCTTTTGTCTGTTTTCCCCTTTGCACCTTGTTGCAAAGAAAACTTTTATTTACAGAGTTTATGGTAGTTCAACTAAATTCTACGTTCCCAAGCAAATTAGTCAGAGTAGTTGCTTCTTTTGTTGTCTTCCAATACCTTCCTCCATGATTACAGAGGGATTGTGCCTGAAAACAGATAGCCATAACACTTTGTCATGTATTACATACGTGCATTACATATTATTATATAACAAAAGTAGAGGGAGGATAATATAATTAATATAATAACATTTACATCAAACCTCTACAGTTCCTCTTTAAAATGATTTTATAAACTAAAGCTTCCCACTAAAAGGACATGCATACAGTACATGGTCTGGTAGATTTTTACATGCATTAATAGGGTCCCACCTATAACATAGCACTTGGTAAATTCTGTTTGTTTTATCAATCAGGATTTTAAATTATCCATAAACATTGTTACCCAAGATCATTCTTACCCAATCTAGTTATATCTAGTTAAAAAAAATTGCCGGTCTATGGGGTTTTCCACATTTTGTTATGTTACAACCAAAAACGTAAATGTATTTTATTGGGATTTTATATGATAGACCAACACAATGTGGCACATAATTGTGAAGTGGAAGGAAAATGATTTTCAAATTTTTTACAAATCAATATCTGAAAAGTATGGCGTGCATTTGTATTCACTCCCCTTTACTCTGATTCCCCTAACTAAGATCTAGTGGAACCAATTGCCTTCAGAAGTCACCTAATTAGTAAATAGAGTCCACCTGTGTGTAATTTAATCTCAGTATAAACACAACTGTTCTGTGAAGCCCTCAGAGGTTTGTTAGAGAACATTAGTGAAGAAACAGCATCATGAAGGCCAAGGACACACCAGACAGGTCAGAAATAAGGTTGTAGAGAAGTTTAAAGCAGGGTTAGGTTATAAAAAAAATATCCCAAGCTTTTAGCGTTTCATGGAGTACTGTTCAATCCTTCCCAATAAAATACATTTACGTTTTTGGTTGTAACAAGACAAAATGTGGAAAATTTCAAGGAGTATGAATACTTTTTTAAGGCACTGTACAAAAAAAAAATACATAAAAATGCATAATGTGTTAGCACAACCATGTTAATCTGGGCTCAAGCCAACTGCACTTGTGTGGAAGTTGTGTTTTAGAGATAACAAGTTAATGTATAGTATGTATATATATATATACACACACTGTATACACAGTCATGGCCACAAATATTGGCACTCCTGCATTTCTGTCAGATAATGCACCACTTCACCCAGAAAATTGTTTCAATTACAAATGTTTAGGCAGTCTCATGTTTATTTCTTTTGTATGTGTTGGTATGATATAAAAAGATAGCAGAAACAAAAAGCCAAATCTGACACATTCCATGCAAAACTCCAAAAATGGACTGGACAAAATTATTGGTATCTCAAGCTATTATTTGGTAGCACACCCCTTGGAAAAAATAACTGAAATCAATTGCTTCCTGTCACCATCAATGAGTTTCTTACACTTCTCTACTGGAATTTTGGACCACTCTTCATTCACCAACTGCTCCAGGTCTCTCAGATTGGAAGGGTTCCTTTTCCCAACTGCTGTTTTGAGATCTCTCCACAGGTGCTCTATGGGATTGAGATCTGGACTCATTGCTGGCCACTTCAGTACTCTCCAGCGCTTTGTCTGAAACCATTTCTGGGTGCTTTTTGATGTGTGCTTTGGGTCATTTTCTTGCTGTAAGACCCATGACCTCTGACGGAGACCCAACTTTCTGATACTGGGCCCTACATTGCACCTCAGAATTCTTTGGTAGTCTTCAGCTTTCATAATGCTATGCACACAGTCAAGACATAATGTCATGCACACGGTCAAGACATCCCATTTCTAAAGCAGCAAAGCAACCCCAAAACATCAGTGAACCTCCACCATGTATTATTTTCTTTAAAGGACTTATGTTTTTTTCTGAAAACAACAGAATGATGGGCTTTACCAAAAAAGTGTAATTTTGTTTTGTCTGTCCAAAGCACATTCTCCCAAAAGGATTTTGGCTTCTTCAGGTAAGTTTTGTAAAACTCTATTCTGATTTTTTATGTTTCTGTGTCAGCAATGGGATCCTCCTGGGTTCCCCACCATAGCGTCCCTTTTCATTCAGATGTTGACATATAGCGCGAGCTTGAGTTTGTCTGGAAGATGATCGAGGTTCTTTATCAACTATTCGAACAATCCTTTGTTGCAATCTTTGATCAATTTTTCCCTTTCGTCCACACCCAGGGAGAATAGCTACAGTGCCATGGGATGTAAACTTCTTGACAATGTTGGACACAGTTGGACAAAGGAACATTAAGATCTCTGGAGATGGACTTGTAACCTTGAGATTGTCCATGCTTTTCAACAATTTTTGTTCTCAAATCCTCAGACAATTTGTTGCTGCTCTTTCTCTTCTTCATGCTCTATGTTTCACACAGAGACATACAACAGAAATGTTGCATAAAATTTTCACCATTTTAACTGTTTGCTAGTGTGATTTCCATATTGTCATATAGAAATCATAGGGTTGTCTACTTGTGACAATAATATAACTGTCCCCACAAATGTCCACACTTAGGGCACCGTAAGATACCTGCTTCTATTAAATTATTGCATTCTTAGGCTTGAGGGGGATTGGGGACTTTTCACACAAAGATGCAGTTGTCATTTAAAAATTATTCTCAGAGCAGCATCAGTTATACACCTCCTTATATTTGAAGAAGGACGAGCAAAATATTTTTCATGCAGCAAGTGTTTTTTGAAGAAGGGGAAAACCAATGTTTATCCCCTTGCCACCATATCTAATGACCTCTGGCTTTAAAAAGTGAGCTATGTGATGCCAATGGGTGCAAGGTGACATCCTCTCCAGATGTAGCTGCTGTCTTTTTCTCCTATTATAAAGACCTATATAGTGGTAAGGTATTCTATGAGGAGGAGGATTTATTATCTTTCTTAAACTCATTTCATCTACCTTCCCTATCTGCTGAAGCCTGTATCATGTTAGAGTGCTGCTAATGGCATTGTCCAGTAGACTTAATAACAAGGCCACAGGGGCTAACGGTTAACCAAGGGAAATATAAAAATTCCCCATGGGGAAATCCTTCTACCAGAACCTTTGGCTGTGTTTAATGAGGAATACAGGATTGGAGCTTTTCATTCACCCATTAATGAAGTGCTTATAGTTGTTATTCTAAAACCAGCTAAAAATCCTATTAAACCTGAATCATATCATCCTATCTACTTCCTTACTTCTGATGTCAAACTTCTTGCAATAAAACAGACTTCATTCCAACTAGATCCACAACTCTGAACATCAGGAGGGTATTCCTCAACTTTCAAGTCCCTAACTAATTAAATGGGCAATAGAGTTATCCTATGGTTAGATGCAACCAAGGTCTCTGATAGTATAGAGTGGAATTTCGTTTGGTACACTCTCCATAAGATTGCCTTTGGCCAGCATTTATTCCAAAGCATAAAGATTCTATACACCACTCCTATGGCTCATACTTATGGCCCATATGCAGGTAAATATTATACTATCGGACTCTTTTCCCTTCTTTAGTGACACTAGACAAGGGTGCCCTGTCACTCCTCCTTTTTGCCTTCGCATTAGAGCCACTCATTGCTGCTATTAGGCAATCTCCAGATATACTGTTTTTTTGATGGTCCACTGGGGAGGACAAGGTTGCACTGTAGGCAGATGATAAACTGCTATTTCTATGTAACACAGCAAAGGTCCTGGTATCTACTATGTCCAAATCTCTACCTATGGGTTGCTTTCCAGGTAAACCATTAATTGGGACAAATCAGTTATTATGCCCTTAGATCCTACCACAGATATTTTCCTGCTGAAGTTAGCCAGGTAGCCCTGGTTACCTTTTATAAATACTCAGGGGTCCATATTACTCCCATACTGTCAATGTCACTTTAAATATTTCCCCGCTTTTAACCAAATGGAAGAACCACGCAACCTGGTGTAAATTGACTCTCCCTGTTGTAGGTACGGTTAACCTCATGAAAATGATGTGCTGCATTAGCTGTATATTCTCCACAATTCCCCTATCTGAATACCCTAGACCGGGTGTCGGCAACCCGCGGCTCCGGAGCCGCATGCGGCTCTTTTTCACCTTTCCTGCGGCTCCGGAGCACACTGCCCACCAGGTGACAGGCAATAGGGTCGGCAAGCCGCGGCTCTTTTAATGCAGCTCTTCTATGTGCCGGGCGCCCGCTCCCCTCCCTCCTCCAAACATTGGCTGTCAGGATGTAGGCGGGGCAGCGTGACGAACTCCTCTCCTCTCACAGTCCGCCCTGAAGACCAGAACGGCGCGGGAACACAGCTAGAGGAACGCGCGGAGCAAAGATAAGTGAATTGACACAGGGGGGATGAATTACTATAGGGGGGATGAATTACTATGGGGGATGAATTACTATATGGGGGATGAATTACTATGGGGGATGAATTACTATATGGGGGATGTGTTATTATATGGGGGATGAATTACTATATGGGGGATGAATTACTATAGGGGGGATGAAATACTATAGGGGGGATGAAATACTATATGGGGGATGAATTACTATATGGGGGATGAATTACTATGGGGGATGTATTACTATATGGGGGATGAATTACTATATGGGGGATGAATTACTATATGGGGGATGAATTACTATGGGGGATGAATTAATTACTATATGGGGGATGAATTACTATGGGGGATGAATTACTATATGGGGGATGAATTACTATATGGGGGATGAATTACTATGGGGGATGAATTACTATATGGGGGATGAATTACTATGGGGGATGAATTACTATAGGGGGGATGAATTACTATAGGGGGGATGAATTACTATATGGGGGATGAATTACTATATGGGGGATGAATTACTATAGGGGGGATGAATTGCTATATGGGGGATGAATTACTATATGGGGGATGAATTACTATGGGGGATGAATTACTATATGGGGGATGTATTTTCAGTTTTAAAAATGTTTCTCTCAAAATAAATTTCAATCGTGGTTTTGGCGAGATTTGGCTCAGTTGAAAAAAAAGGTTGCCCACCACTGACCTAAGGCTATGATTGTGATTATGACGATACACTGTGGCCCTGGTTAACCCTTTGCTTACTGGGCCCTTAAACCCCCTTCATGACCAGAGCGCTTTTCGCAATATATGCAGTGTCGGATTTGTTTTAAATGTTGCAATGGTTTTGCGGCTCCCAGTCTTTTTTTCCCTCTCGGAAACGGGTCCAAGTGGCTCTTTATGTCTTAAAGGTTGCAGACCCCTGCCCTAGACGATATATAGCAAAATTGACTCCCTATTCAGGGGTCTTATTTGGAAAGAACAAAGGTCTTGAATAAGGCTAGAAGCTCTCCAATTGACAGAAGAAGGTGGAGGACTGGTGGTTTCCAACCCAAAATTATTTTTTCTGGACTCCCTAATCCAGATCCCATCATTGGATGGGAAACATTAAATTTACAAGATCTCACTTAACTAATGCTCTGTTTTCAAATGCCACAAGACCCCCTAATCTCTTTTGGAAGCTGGGCATTTTCAACCTAAGCAGTGGTACCCTACCCTTTTACTGATTCACAAAACTTGAATACGGCTCAGTATACACCCATGTAGGACAAGCTATCTTGAATTAGCTAAATTACAGTTTTCCGACCAATGGAACAGAATGGACATTATATTTCTTCACCAATTGTATGATAAGGGCACATTGATGTCTTTCCAATGCATTGTCAAACAATATTAGCTCTCTCACAAGTCATTCTTTCAATACCTAAAACTTTGCCTTGCCTTTTACAAGCAATCATACTCATTCCCAATGTTTTATATCCACTCTGTAGTTCTTAAAATGGTGGCCCCCTTGGGTACCAAAAAAAGAGGTTTGATAAAGACATACAGTCAGGTCCATAAATATTGGGACATCGACACAATTCTAAAATTTTTGGCTCTATACACCACCACAATGGATTTGAAATGAAACAAACAAGATGTGCTTTAACTGCAGACTGTCGGCTTTAATTTGAGGGTATTTACATCCAAATCAGGTGAACGGTGTAGGAATTACAACAGTTTGCATATGTGCCTTCCACGTCTTAAGGGACCAAAAGTAATGGGACAATTGTCTTCTCAGCTGTTCCATGGCCAGGTGTGTGTTATTACCTCATTATCCCAATTACAATGAGCAGATAAAAGGTCCAGAGTTCATTTCAAGTGTGCTATTTGCATTTGGAATCTGTTGCTGTCAACTCTCAAGATGAGATCCAAAGAGCCGTCACTATCAGTGAAGCAAGCCATCATTAGGCTGAAAAAACAAAACAAACCCATCAGAGAGATAGCAAAAACATTAGGCGTGGCCAAAACAACTGTTTGGAACATTCTTAAAAAGAAGGAACGCACCGGTGAGCTCAGCAATACCAAAAGACCCGGAAGATCACGGAAAACAACTGTGGTGGATGACTGAAGTATTCTTTCCCTGGTGAAGAAAACACCCTTCACAACAGTTGGCCAGATCAAGAACACTCTCCAGGAGGTAGGTGTATGTGTGTCAAAGTCAACAATCAAGAAAAGACTTCACCAGAGTGAATACAGAGGGTTCACCACAAGATGGAAAAAACTGGTGAGCCTCAAAAACAGGAAGGCCAGATTAGAGTTTGCCAAACAACATCTGAAAAATCCTTCACAGTTCTGGAACAACATCCTATGGACAGATGAGACCAAGATCAACTTGTACCAGAGTGATGGGAAGAGAAGAGTATGGAAAAGGAAAGGAACTGCTCATGATCCTAAGCATACCACCTCATCAGTGAAGCATGGTGGTGGTAGTGTCATGGCGTGGGCATGTATGGCTGCTAATGGAACTGGTTCTCTTGTATTTATTGATGATGTGACTGCTGACAAAAGCAGCCGGATGAATTCTGAAGTGTTTCGGGCAATATTATCTGCTCATATTCAGCCAAATGCTTCAGAACTCATTGGACGCTGCTTCACAGTGCAGATGGACAATGACCCAAAGCAGACTGCAAAAGCAACCAAAGAGTTTTTTAAGGGAAAGAAGTGGAATGTTATGCAATGGCCAAGTCAATCACCTGACCTGAATCCAATTGAGCATGCATTTCACTTGCTGAAGACAAAACTGAAGGCGAAATGCCCCAAGAACAAGCAGGAACTGAAGACAGTTGCAGTAGAGGCCTGGCAGAGCATCACCAGGGATGAAACCCAGCGTCTGGTGATGTCTATGTGTTCCAGACTTCAGGCTGTAATTCACTTCAAAGGATTTGCAACCAAGTAATAAAAAGTGAAAGTTTGATTTATGATTATTATTCTGTCCCATTACTTTTGGTCCCCTAAGAAGTGGGAGGCACATATGCAAACTGTTGTAATTCCTACACCGTTCACCTGATTTGGATGTAAATACCCTCAAATTAAAGCTGACAGTCTGCAGTTAAAGCACATCTTGTTCTTTTCATTTCAAATCCATTGTGGTGGTGTAAAGAGCCAAAAATGTTAGAATTGTGTTGATGTCCCAATATTTATGGACCTGACTGTATACTCTTCTCTCTTGGCAGCGAGTTCTAAGGTATACTCATGATGTGGAAAGGGCTGGAGGCAGGATCTAAGTGATATAGACAAGGACCATTGGACGGCAGTGCTAGAAGCAATACCTACTGTATTTATTTCTCTTTCCCAAAAATTGACACAGCTGTTTACTCTACACAAGGTATATTATACCCCTTTAAAAGCTGTACTCCTGGGCAGGATTGACTCACCTTTTTGCCCAACTACTCTAGGGCTAGCAGTACATTGATTCACATGCTATGGTGGTGTTCTAAATTATTTTGATAACAGTCAGATGTCGTTCAAACTCTCCAAGATATAAACTCCATTTAGTTGCCGTTTGACCTTAAGATTGCCCTCCTGGGCATTCTCCCTGAGGATGTAGTCCCACCATCGTCTAAATTGCTGCGTGTGCACTGTTTGTTGTGTGCAAACTCATTGCTCAGCTCAGGCTGTCTCCTGGTCCTCCCACTTTTTTACAATGGCGCAACACAGAACACAGTCAATGCTATTTTGAAAGAGGAAAACGAACATATCAACATACAGTAAGGGCTGTCCTAAGAAGTGTCTCCTTGGCTATTGTCCCTTTCCTTGGCCTGCTCTTCCATCTCTTCTCTAGACTTGTTTCTCTGAATATTCTTTGAGTTATTAAACTTACTACTGGCGAGAGCTGCTTGAGTCCATCATCAAGCCTATATCTCTGTATTGTTTGGGTCACCTTCCAATCTTACATGCTATGCTGTGTACATTGTAGTTTTCTTACACCCGGTCACACCAAACCTAACTTTGAAATCGTGCAACTTACGGTGAAGTCACACGATTTCAAAGCTGGATGACATGCCGATTTCAGGTCTGATTTGCAAGACATCTGACCCAGATGCCTATGCAAATCGCACCAATAGTGCATGTGCTACTTTAGAAATCGGTGCAGCTCTGACCAAGTTGGAACCGCACCAATATGACCGCTGTAATTGCGGACAATAGGGTGCGGCCTGGCATGCGATTTGCATGTTGCAAATCACATGCCAATTCGCATCCACTGTGACCGGGAACTTGCCGGTACATATTTTATTGTAAACTGTGACATGTAAGTTGATTTGTGATGTTTCTGAACATGTCTGATATATGTATGCAACTGGACTTTTCTTGATGCTGTTTTGTTTGTCTCTTCTAAATGTTTATTTTTTTGCTCTGTGAACCAAACACAATTTTATAAATATTATGTATAAAAAAAAATAAATCATTTCATGTCTATAGCCTTTAGCTTTTTATTTTATGAGACTGATAAAAAGAGAGATTGACCATACTAACACATATCCCTTATAATTGAAAAGAAACTGAAGACAACCATTTGTTTTTTTTCATGTGCCCCTTGTGTTTTCTTTGATCCAACTTATATAAATAGGCCACAATCATTTATATTGAAAAACACTTAATCATAGTTACATTAACTTATTTTGAGTTTTCTTCTCAGATTTAGTGAAGAAGGGCAAAGTATTCTAATCCAAGCCAACCCCAAATTCATTCCTAATCTTGAGCAAAGAACCACACCTGAGACTGAATGTTCCTTATTTGACAAGTGAATGGACTTAGGACATATTATGCAGTAGAAGATCAATATTTGTTCATATTTACTGAAGGTCAGTCCAAAAAGAATGTTTTCCTGCTTTCAAATATTGCTTCCTTGCAAGCTTGCTGTATTCATCTCAAGGTCAGATAAAGCCAGGAGGCTGAGTCTTACTTTGCATAAGACCCTACAAAATTCTACCTATGATCATTTTGTCAGACTTATATGTGCATATACATTTCTCAGCAACTCTTCAAAATACATTCCTGCTATGAATGTTAAGCTTTACTGGTATACAATTCCCAGGTTGTGATCTATCTCCTATTTTAAATATTGCTACAGATGTCTACTTGATGGAGGCCCCTGGCTAAAAGATGCAGACTTTTTGAAGATTAAAACTCTTTGACCTAGCTAGTTTACAATTCATTTCTTTTTTTAAAGCTAACTCCACTATGTAAACGCAGAATTTTACCTGTGACTTGCTAGAAGGAACTAATGCATATGAAACATCAGGTTGTTTGATGACCAGCTGAAAACAGAATACGACACACAATCATCAAAATCAGCCCCAGTGCTTGTAATTCTGAAGTAGTCAAATAAAAATACATACTATATAAAATTACCATGTTATTGAGAAAAGTGTCAGTCACATACATAGCATAATTAGATACTGAGAGGGAAAAGGGGCAAGTAAGTATCCTACACATGGGGTATGTTTAGCAAACATTCACTTGGCATTTCACCCAGGAAATCATTTAAAGGTGTATGCCCAACTGACATTTCATGAAATTCGCCCAGCAATCCAGAGTCATATTTAGTGTATTTACAATATAATGAATGTGCACCATGCGAATGTGGCTCCCAGCAAACAGCCAGTGAATCTTGCATGTACAGTATCCGTGAAGAATCGGTTTCCCTGCAGGCGAATTTGTCAACAATAGCTCTCCATGGTGCTGAAACTGCATTTATTCACATTTTCAGCAATAGGAGGGCTTTTTACATTTAAAACACTTTTTACATTTAAAACATAAGATAGGGTAAACGTTGGGGAGGAGGCACTGTTTTTTAATAATAATAAAATAAAAAATATTATTAAAAATGGAACTATGAAAGTGCTGAACCCGTATCAAAAATATTTTACCAAATGTCAGTAAATTAAATTTTCACTGGGTAGATCTTGAACAAATTTCCACTAATGTGGTTGGATATAGAAAATGAAAGTTCACCAAAGAGTTTTGAGTAAATTCAGGGAAAATATTGAGAGAATGTGAAGCAAAGAGCCTATGGAAATGTTCTAAAATTTTCCCCAGAGTTAATAAAAATATGTCACTAATTGTGACAGGTTTTCTTGATAAAGGCATTTCCCACCCACTAATACTCACCTTAACCACACTTGAATCTCTGTGTAAGTTCTGTGTCAGACTTTGATAAGCCTTTGGAAATGTTCTAAACTCTTCTCCAGATTTAAAGAAATTATGTGACTTTGCCAATTATGCCAGATTTTAGGCATGTCCCAGCTGTTGATACTCACCTTTGCCACACTTTAATCTTTGCGTACCTATACACAGGTTTAATAAACTTCTTTTCCACACAGAACACACTGTATCCTAGGAGAAAGGGTAAATAGTCTCATTAAATACTGGATATTTCACAGTGCTCCCAAAGACAAGTAGTGTGGCAGAAAAGCATGGCAAGGGTGAATGTAAGAAGATAAAGGGGTTGATTTACTAAAACTGGAGAGTGCAAAATCTGGTACAGCTGTGCATGGTAGCCAGTCAGATTCCGACTTCAGTTTGTTCAATTAAGCTTTGACAATAAAACTTGGAAGCTGATTGGTTTCTCTGCACAGCTGCACCAGATTTTGCACACTCCAGTTTTAGTAAATTAACTTGAGATTCAAGAGTTGCCCATCAAAAGTATCTTTCTTTGCTATATAATACCTACCCTTGGCAACAATATTTAGCATGCCAAAAATTTTCCCACATGCTGGAATATTTTGAACACTTTGCTAAAAAATGTTTTGTTTGGAGTTGGTCTTTAAGGATATGTAGAGCTATACATATGCATGCGAGTTGTAAATATGTTGTTACAGCATTAGGTGACCATTCAATGTCCTTTGAGGACTGTTCTTTACTTGGAGCTCACAGTGCTAAACTGATGGGTTATTATTGTGTCTTCCTTTCTAAAAAAGAAAATTGGCCTTTCCCTGGAGACAACAAGAAGAAAGCAGTTCTGTCTAAAGCAGCTTAAGGGAACATTTTACAACTAGCTCTGGCCTCTAGCTCTTGACCTGACATGATTTCTGAATCTCATATAGTTACGGGAGCTAACAATATAATCCATTTTACTTTCCTAGCTACAGTAACCAACAGAAAGAAAAAATAAAGGTACACACATACAACATAAGTAAATAATAACATTTATAAAATGACCAATATAAAAAACCCCCCACAATAATCAAGATAGATAGATAGATAGATAGATAGATAGATAGATAGATAGATAGATAGACAAATGGACAGACAGACGGACGGACGGATGGATAGATAGATTCACTTAACATATTTTTTACATTTTTACATGTTTTTTTCTTTGATGTACTTATTAAATGCAGATTAGCCAGTAAATGCAAGCTCAATTAACCACTATGCTTAAACTTTTCACAAATTTTGTGAAATCAGCCAGAAATGAAATGCATCTTTTTCAGATTTACATTGTGAGAAAGAGCTATTAAATAGAAACTTTAATAAAAGTTTGTCAATTTTACTTAAGTTTAATTATTTTAATGATTTTAAATGGTTGTAAAGGCTTTTGTTTTTCTCAAAATAAGAAACAGATTTATACTTACTATAAGACTATACTCCTTCGGCCTCAGAGACTCCGCTCTCTCCTGGTTCTCTTCCTATCTATCACACCGCTCCTTCAGCGTTACCTATAATACTGCCACCTCCCTCTCACTCCCCCTCTCTGTTGGGGTCCCCCAAGGTTCTGTCCTCGGGCCCTTTCTCTTCTCCATCTATATCTCCTCCCTTGGTCAACTGATACACACCCACAGCTTCAACTACCATCTCTATGCCGATGATACTCAATTTCTATCTCTCTACCCCTCGCCTCACCCCTTCAGTCTCTGCCAGAACCACTAGCTTTCTGAACAACATATCAGACTGGATGTCACTCCACTTCCTCAAATTAAACCTTTCCAAAACCAAGCTCCTAGTTTTCCCCCCAGCCCACACCCCCCCCTTACCTCTCCATCACGACCAACAACGTCACCATCAGCCCCACCCTGCAAGCCAGAGTACTAGGTGTCATTCTAGACTCCAATCTGTCTTTCCAGCCCCAGATCCAATCGCTGACAAATTCATGCAGACTCCACCTCCGCAACATCTCCAAAATACACACATTCCTAACTCCAGAAACTACAAAGCAACTAGTTCATTCCCTTATCATATCACAACTTGACTACTGTAAATCCCTCCTCGCCGGCCTACCCCAACACAGGCTATCCCTGCTTCAGTCTATCCTGAATTCTGTGGCCAGACTCATCCACCTTACCAACCGCTCTGTATCTGCCACCCCCCTCTGCCAATCCCTCCACTGGCTTCCGATTGCCCAATGCATAAAATTCAAAATACTAAGATTGACATAAAAAGCTGTTCATAATACTGCCCCAAACTACATCACCGACCTGATATCCATCTACCACCTAAAACGCACTCTCCGCTCCTCACAAGACCTCCTACTCTCCCTGGTCTCCTCTTCCCATGCCCATCTCCAGGACTTCTCTAGGGCTTCCCCCATCCTCTGGAACTCACTACCCCAATCCATCAAACTGTCACCTACCCTCCTCACCTTTAGGCGCACCCTGAAAACCCATCTCTTCAGAGAAGCCTACCCCGCCCTCACCTAACTGCTGATCTCCTCCGCTCTCCCCACCACTCCATCCCCCACAGCTATTTCCTGTACCACTCTCCCCTCCCTCCTAGATTGTAAGCTCCAAGGAGCAGGGCCTTCGAACCCCTTGTGTATTTTATTGTATTGTTACTGTACTGTCTCATGTATTTTCTCCCATTGTAATGTACAGCGCTGAGCAAACTGTTGGCGCTATATAAATGCTGTGTAATAATAATAATAATAATACTTACCTGCTCTTGCACAGAGCGGTCCATTAACTCCTCTTATGGGGTCCCCTACTGGCATGGTCTTCTCCTCCTCTTCTCTGAGTGTCCCCCATAGCAAGCTGTGTGCTGTGGGGACCCTCATGTGAGCGTGCTCCCTAGCTGGAGCACACGGCGTGGCTCAGCTCTATCCCCTACTCCCTCCTCCCATGATTTGATTGACAGCAACATAAGCCAATGTCTCCCACTGCTGCCTCTGTGTCTTGTCAGAAGAAGGAAAGAGAGCAGCACTAATGCAGCTGGGCATAGGGCTGGATCAACAGAGGACACAGGTAAGTATTTAGGGAGGGAGGAAGGAGCAAATGGCAAGACATTTTTACTTGAATGCAGGGAATGTGCGAAGGTAAAAAACTGTTTTGTCTTCAGAACCACTTTAAAAAAGAACCTTGCGCCAGTTACGAAGGAGGGGAGGAGCCTGAATATGGCGGTAAGGGAGAGCTCGATTTGAGAGCTCTCCGTCAAGCCAGCCGCCTATCCCTCGGGAGACCTGCCAAAGTCCCTGTCAGATGTAAAGCAACAAGACCAACCTGTGAGAGGGGAGGTCTGGAGAAAAGCTGCAGAGTGCGGAGGTCGCGGGACGAGCAGTGGAAAGGCAGACGGAGCTCTGGGTGGACGCTGCAGAGAGACTGTGGTAAATTCCATCCGGCACGGCGGGCGGCCTGGAGCCAGAAGGATGTGGAGGAAACCTCGTGACCGGCCGCAAAGGAGTTCTGGGAGGGGGAGAAGCCGGCCAGCGTTCCTAGGTGGAGGAGGACGCCGGTTCTCCCCTAAAGTGTACGGGTCTGGCGCAAGTGTCCCTGGCCGTAGAGGACCAGGGAGGAAGCGGACCCAGAGGGGGAAATCTCCCCCTCTCCCCCTATAAAAGAACATTCATCCCCCCCTATAAAAGAACAATATAGAAGCACAGACCATAGAAGGAAAAACGGGAGCTTGCTTGCATAAAGAAAGAAGACAACAGGAGGGTGAGTGAGAGCGGCAAAGCTATCTGCATTTCTTGCACTATATTGAAAGAACTGAATGGTAATGCGGACGTAAAGGGGGAGGTCACCCAGGGGGTCTAAAAGGAGAAGAGGATAGAAGCAATAAAGCACAAGCCCTTGGGGATATAGATTCCAGCAGAGAGGGGGATTTAAAGCGACAAACAGGACAATAAAAGAAGAGGAAATTTCCTCTCATTCCCCCCCCCAACCTCCCTAGAACTTGGATAAGGGAAATATTGTTGGGCAGCATAAAAAATAAAGTGGCCAAAGGAGGTGGGCCCAAGGGTTCCCTAAGAGGTACAATTAAAAAATATATACCCCCACAGGGGAATTTGACCCCAGAAAGACAACGAGGAATAAGTGAAAAAAGTGAACTGGAAATCAGTGTGGAAGATAGCCCTAGACTATCCCTGGGAATGGCTAATACTGGTCAACAAATAAAGGAAAGAACGGAAACGAGAGAACAAGAAAATGAACTACAGATGCCAAATAAAAAAGAAATAGCAGATATGTTTAAAGGTCTTGAAAAATCACTAAAACAGGAGATAGCGATAATACAGAAAGATCTGGGGCAAATGCTATCAAGGATTGAAGAGACGGAGGGGAAAGTGAATAAAAATGCCCAAAACATTTCGAAGTTAGAAAAAAGGATGATAGAAATGAGAAGAGAACAAAGAAAGCTGCTATGTAGAATGGAGGATCAAGAAAATCGGATACGGGGAATACCAGAGATTTCACATGGAGAAGACCTAACGGGTATAATATGTAAAATTTTGAATACCATAAGGGACAGATCTGCATTAGAGACTCTTAATTTGGATGGAGTGTATAGAATAGGAAAGCCCCAAGCTGAAAAGAGTAAAGAAAAATCGAGAGATGTCATTGTAAAATTCCATAATTATGAGGATAAAGAAGAGATATGGAAGAAGATCAAAGGGAGAACAATTATTAATTGTGGAGAAATAAATATTCAGATTTTTGCTGACTTATCTGCAGAGACATTGATAAGAAGTAGATCTTTGAAACCATTGTTGGAGCAGATGAGGAAGCAAAATGTGCAGTACAGATGGGGATTCCCGGCGTGTTTAATCGGTTGGAAAAATGGGAGTACAGCAAGATTGAGATTTCCTGAAGATATAAGAGACTTCTGTGAGAGACCTGGTTTGCAGAGAACTGAGATACCTGGGTGGGAGGATGAGGAAGGAGAGATAGGGGCTACTGGAAAGTAGGAATGGCAGGTAGTTGGAAGGAGAAATAGGGAGTAGAGAGGGGAGGGAGATGAGAGATTTTTTTTTCTCCCTTGCTGCCATCCCCCTCTCCCCCATATTTTGCTCCCCTTATGTACTTTCCCTCTAACTCATGTCCAACTAGATGGGTTGTTAGAGATTTTTCTTTTTCTGGAAATAGAGATTGATAGGATATGGAGAGGGGTAGGTGGCTGGGGAATCGTTCATGTTTGGAGTAACACCCTAAAATTGAATCTAAAGTGGGATTAGGACCACAAATGATTTGTAGGCAAAAAGATAGCCTAAGGGTTAAAGAGGGTGAAGGGAGGGGAGGGAGGTGGAAATGGAGGGAGGGAAGGGGGGGAGGAGGGAGGGATAAAGGTGATACTCAGCATAAGGAAAGGAGATAGAGGATGCAGGAAGAATCCTAGGGAAAGAAAGAATGGAAAAATATATAGTAATGGAGGAGGTTAACTTTATGACTTATAATGTTAAAGGGTTAAATAGCCCAGAGAAAAGATTTAAGATACTTAGAGAGATACAAAAAAGATTTATTGAGGTAGTCTTTATACAGGAAACCCACTTAATGCAAGAAACAAGTGTGAAATTGTATACTAAGCATTATCCAGTATGGTATTATGCAGACTACCCAACTAAACATGCTAAAGGGGTAGTAGTTGGGTTTGCGAAAAATATAAGGTTTTGTTTGGAAGAAAAAATGGAGGATCCGGAGGGGAGATTTTTATTTTTAAAGGGGAAATTGCAAGAGGTAGAATGTACATTGGCAAATATATACAGCCCTAATAAAAAAAACGGAGGTCTATCTAAAGAACATATTGAAGAAGCTATTAGATTTTAAAAAAGGCAAATTAATTGTGGCAGGAGATTTTAATTGTTGCATGGAACCGCAGATGGATATGACATCACATGTGCTGAAAGAGGGAAATAAATATTTGAAAGTACTAAGGAAAACATTACAACAGTGTCAGTTGGTAGATAGTTGGAGAATTAAAAATTTGAACGATAGAGACTATATATTTTATTCTCATGCACATGAGACGTATTCATGCACATGAGACGTATATATTGCTAGATCACAGACTCATTAAGTCTTTAGTGAAAGCAAAGATAGAAGTTATAACATTATCGGATCATGCACCTGTCACAATGAGGTTGATATGGAGAAAAGAACATAAAGTCCTTTATTTGAAAAATAAAAATCTAAAAAAAATCCCTCATTGTACATCCATCGTCAATAACTATGCCTGCCAACCAATGACTAGCAGAAAAAAACCCGATGACCTGGCACAAGCAACCAATCACCTGAACTGTCATCAGCTATATAGTGGAAGGCTGGGGTATAGTGCTGATATCACTGGTTAAATATGGCCATGGCCATATTTAGGTAATGTTATAGCCCAAATATTGGCATGTGGCTATATTTGGGCCATGATGTAACCCGCTCCATTCCCCATGTATTTTCTTTTGTGGCTGGTGATTCCCAGACATGTAAGTAATGATTCATACTCTGAATGGTCTGGGGTCATCAGTGGTGTACCCCAAGGTTCAGTGTTGGGACCTTTACTTTTTAATACATTTATAAATGATATAGGGTCTGGGATTAAAAATACCATTTCAGTCTTTGCAGATGACACCAAGCTGTGCAGTGGAATACCGTCCTTACTGGATGTCTCCAACTTACAAGCCAACCTCAAAGCTCTGTTTAATTGGGCAGCTATGTGGCTAATGAGGTTTAATGTTGATAAATGTAAGGTTATGCACTTGGGGGCTAAGAATATGCATGCATCATACATACTAGGGGGCATACAACTTGGGGGATCAATGGTGGAGAAGGATCTGGGAGTTCTGGTAGATCACACGCTTAATAATGGCATGCAATGCCAAGCTGCTAAGTTTCTAAAGGGAGCAAAATCCTCTCTTGTATTAAAAGAGGTATAGACTCCAGAGAGAGAGATATCATATTACCCCTGTACAAATCATTAGTAATACCTCATCTGGAATATGCAGTTCAGTTTTGGGCACCAATTTACAAACAGAACATTGGGGAACTGGAGAAAGTACAGAGAAGGGCAACCAAACTGATAAGAGGCATGAAGGAGCTCAGCTACGAGGAAAGATTAGGGGAACTGAATTTATTTAAGGGAGGATATGATCAACATGTATAAATACATCAGTGGTTCATATAGTGAACTCGGCGTAGAGCTATTCACCCTGAGGTCATCACGGAGGACAAGGGGGCACTCTTTACGTCTGTAGGAAAATAAATTTAATCTCCAAACACAGAAAGGTTTCTTCACAGTGAGAGCTGTGAAAATGTGGAATATACTCCCTCAAGAGTTGTTTCTGGCCAGCTCAGTGGATTGCTGTATAAAAGGCCTGGATTCTTTCCTAGATACACAGAATATAACTGGATACTAACATTTATAGGTAAAGTTGATCCAGGGAATATCCGATTGCCTCTCGGGGGATCAGGAAGGAATTTATTTTCCATGTAGGAGCAAATTGGATCATGCTTTGCTGGGTATTTATGCCTTCCTCTGGATCAACTGTGGGTATAGGATCATAACTTTTTTTTTTAAATGGTTGAACTGGATGGACTTTTGTCTTTTTTTCAGCTAGACTACCTATGTAACTATGTAAGTAAATGGGCTGGATGACGTCAGTGGTTGTTAAGGACATGGCACCTTAGGAACCATTGACAGCCAGAAACTCATGTTCATCAATGCCAAACACCCTAAACCAGTAGTGTCAAACTGGCGGTCCTCCAGCTGTTGCAAAACTACAAGTTCCATCATGCCTCTGCCTTTGGGAGTCATGCTTGTAACTTTCAATCTTGCAATGTCTCATGGGACTTGTAGTTTGGCAAAAGCTGGAGTGCCGCCACTTTTACACCTGTGCCCTAAACATTCATCGTTCATATGAACATACAAACACTGTGCTTATCCCTAATCCTGACTGGCCTATCTGATTGAAAAGTTCCTTTTAGTAATAAAAGGTATTTTACAATATTTTAAAATAAGAGAGTTAGGACTGCAGTACACTGGGGTGCCACATACACATATATTTGCAAATGTGTGCAAACTAAACTTCTTGGTTTTAATGTGAACTGTTAGAAAGGGTCAGTTCAGCTTGTTGCAGCCTGGCTGGTAAGTGAGCTGGGAATATTTGTTTGTTGTTTTGTGAAGTGAATCACCCTTCCATGTGCTCCTTGCTGCAAAGGCCAGTTATAGGTTGGGGTGGTTGCCATTTGTTTGTGCTGTTGGTGAATTGGTGAGGGGATGCATTGGATACCTTCACTGCCATTGTGCTATTGCTGGGGAGGAATCCCTCCAGACATACCTGCCTTTAATCTATTATTATATATGAACTCCAACTCAGGAGTCTCCTAAAATTATAGCGTTAGGACCACAGTACACTGGGATGATGTGACGTGGCCACAGCAGCTTACATATATATGTGCAAATGCGTGCAAACTAAACTCCTTGGTTTTAATGTGAACTGTTAGACAGGATTCCTTCGGTTTGTTTCAAACTGGCTCGTAAGTGAGCTGGGAATTTTTATTTGTTGTTTTTTGACATGAGTCGCCTTTTCATGTGCTCCTTGCTGCAAAGGCCAATTATAGCTTGGGGTGCTTGCTTGTAATTTTACAATAATAATGCGTATTGGTAAGATTATTTACATCAAGCTGATCTATTTACATATATATGTAAAAATAATTGAAGTGTCTACACATTCTTTTTAAGAAACCAGAAGCCATGTAGTTATATTTTTTTAAACACACACAATAATATAACCATTTACCAGGCATACCCATGGCATAGTGTTTTTTACAGCTGAAATTGCATTTTGCTGTGTAAGTTTTCAGCATTGCTTCCTCTTGGTCTAATGTAAGAGCACATTGAAGTTGTACTTGTGAGAGGAGGTGGTAATATAAGAAAGAAGTATTTCCCACTGGGCGATGTGAATAGCGCTCGGAGCAGAGAAGCCAGATGGCTGATGCAGAATCTTCTGCTGAAATACATCTCTATTCAAGATGATGTTGCACTCTATTTTCTGTCTGGGCTGTCAATATAACTCTGCCATGGTATTTAAATCACATTAAGCTTTCTTTTATTCATATACCCCCATGTGATTTTTTTTTCTGGATACAATGAATGTGCTTGCTTACAACCAGTGGTAGGATATGCTAGAATTAGTAGGTGAATTTAATCCCTTTGGGGACCATAGCTCCAACTCATGCATATAATGTCCAAAATTCTGTTTTATGTCTTGTGATTGATCACATAAATAATCTTTCTGATTGCTAAATTCAATTTATATTCCTTTACAGTGCAGGAAATAAGGGCATTCTTAAGTCGGGGGGACTGACAACTATTGAATATGTAACTTAAATGCAAAAAAAACATTTTTTTCTTTCTACAAACCACATTATACTAATCAGACACACATGACAAGACAAGAGCTTGCTATAACAAGCCTGTGCCTGTTACACAGATTCCTCCTGCATAACAGAAATATACATCCCAAAGACGTTGTTTAGATTCTATTATATAATTTATATTAAAACACTATATATTTTAAATGTTAATAATGTATGCAACACTGTTTAAGATAAAAGATAACTCTGAAATGTAAAATGTATTTTTTTAAATGTGTTAATTTATTTGAAAGTCATATTGGAAATAAATATATTGTGGAATCCATAGACATAATGGGGTTTATTTACTAAAGCTGGAGAGTCCAAAATCAGACTCCCTTCTGCATAGAAACCAATCAGCTTCTAACCTCAGCTTGTTCAATGAAGCTTTGGCAATGAAATCTGGAAGCTGATTGGTTTCTATGCAGAAGTGAGTCTGATTTTGGACTCTCCAGCTTTAGTAAATAAACCCCAATATGACACTCATTTAAAAAATGAAAGCTAGGCCAAATCCAAACAGATATATAGTACGTTTTGCACGTTATGCTTCTCGATCAGGTTCAGAAAGACAAATAAAGTAGAAATCACATCAATATCCTGAAACGCAGGTGGATTACCGGACTATTTTGTCGACAATCCAATAGTTTAAAGGGTATGTTCACTTTCAGAACATGTTATATGCTCCACCCATTTTTAGGATGGAACATGTTCCAGCTCCTGCTGCTCTAGTAACTCATCCCCTTTCACTGTGACCGTGGGTGGGGGATCCTTTGCCCACACCCACTGTTACAATTTGATAATAACGTGTCAGTTTCCTGTGAAAGAATGCCTACAAGTACCACCAGCCTTTGCAGCTGACTGTTTGTACTTCTGAATAACCTACCAAGGTGCTGGTGAGCAGTCTGGTAGTCCACTGATTTTTTCCTGCTCTCAGGTAACTGCCTGCCTGTACGAGGTACTGTAGCGGAAACAGTTATGCTGAGAGTCTCCAGGAGACTGAATTTGCACCCGCAATCTGTTGATAGAGTATACAATGCTCTGCAGGCTCCAGAAAAAAAATAACAAATGTAAATACCTACAAAAAATGTGCATCCATTTTTTTTTAAAGATGAACTTGTCCTTTAAACAGAGATTATGATATACAGTATATCTGTATTCTGGGAACTCCTTGAACAATGTTTTACCATTATGTTTGGATTTATGTTGCAAACGTAGCCTCATGTTTGCTTTTTGTTTCAGGTCCTCATTGGATCAATTTGAATTTCAGCTAATTTTCATTCAACTTGGATGCGGTTCTTGTGTTCAGCTCATTTATAGCAGTGGAAGTCTTTATTCAATATCTGAGAACCTGATAAAGGGTGGGGATGCTTGAAACTGTTGTTCGGCGTACTTACCTTTGCAAGAAGTAACTCTGCTGTTTGCTATCATCGTATGCACCACACCAACCATGGACCAGGAAAAGCAAAGGAGAGAGATCTCTGAGGAAATCAGAAAAAGAATATTACACCAAATATAAAGTACTATAGGACCATCTCTAAGCAGCGTGATATTCTTGTGACTACAAATATAATTAGGAAGTTTAAGTTCCATGGGGGTGTAGCTAACTGTCTTGAACATGGCCACAGAAAGAAAATCAAGCACAGATTGAACAAAAGGATATTGCAAATGGTAGATAAAGAGCTAAGGAAACTTCCTTAATATAAAGGATTTACAAGATAAACTCCACAAGGTACATCAGTTTCTGATCACAACATCCATCACAGAGGGCTGAAAAGAAAAGAGAAAGAGAAACATAAAAAGCTAGACTGTTATTTACTAACATGCATATACGTATATTAGCCAGAATGCTTCTGGGAGATGTCCAGGACAAATGAGACAAAACTAAAGGTTTTTTGGCAAGTCCCATTAGCATTTTGTTCACAGATGAAAAAATGAAGCTTTCAAAAAAAAGAACACCATACCTGCCATGAAACAAGGAGGACACTTGGTTAGGTTTTGAGGCTGCTTTACTGCATCTGGCAAGAGGCATTTTGAATCTCTGCAGATTAAAATGAAATCTCAAGACTATCAAGGAATTTTGGAGTGAAATGCACTGCCAATTTCAGAAAGCTCAGTCACAGGCCATGGTTCCTTCAACAGAATAATGACACAAAACACACAGCTAAAAAGACCCAAGAATGGATAGGAACAAAATGCTGGTTTACTCTGAAGTCTGAGTTAAAACATGTAGTCTGGAGAAGGAACTTAAAAACCTGAGATAGCTGGATGAGTTTGCTCAACAAAATGCAAAGTGCAACAAAATATTAGGTTATGGGTCCTATTCTATTTAATTCAAAATATTCTGCTGAATCAAAAGCAAAGTCTGATTTTTTGTTTGTAAAATATTGAATAAACAATGATGGGTAACAATTATTTTGACCAGTTTCAATTCATTTCAGAGAAAATTGTGGGTTATACATTATATATATATATATATATATAAATTACATTTGCCAAAAAATTTAATACATAACAATGGATTCCCACAGCACTATGGATCACCTTAGGAGACAGAACAGCACAAAAGGATTCAAATGTTTTGATGATACCTAGAATAGTCATTTAAAGTAGTGATATACCCTTAAACCTGAGAGAATTGCCATTGTGGACTTCTAGTGACACTGTGATTATTCTGGAGCTCTTAACAGTTCGGATACAGTGACACTGAGGCCCCATTCACACTTGAGTGGTTTTCAGCTCCAAGCTCAGAAACACGCTACAAGGAAAAGCGTAGTAATTTCAATGGCTCCTGTTCACATTTCACAAGATTCCAATGAAGATTTACAAGTATGCTAATGACCTTACACCTCATCATAAAGATTTGTATATGTACTGCTTGCCAAATAACATCTTAGTGCCCTCTCTGTTCACACGTGAGCGTTTTGTAGCTTGAAGCTCAAAAACACTCAGCAAAGAAAATTCCATTCATTTGAATTGCCCCTGTTCACATTTGAGTGTTTTGTTACTGGTAGCAAAACGCCTATCCCTCAGAAAAGTACATGAGCTACTTTTCAGGTAGAATGGAGCATTTTTGCCCCCATAGACTTCATTGGAAACAGCCTGAACAGTGAGAAATAAGTGTTTTTGAGCCTTTTTTGTCAAGCGGTTTCAGCTCAAACAGCAGCTCCCCTCCATTTTTCTAGCATCACTGCACACCTTGTAAACATACATCTGGTGTTCGAAATGGAGGAGAGCTTACTGCTGGAAGCTGAGACATTTATTGCTCTAATTTGTGGCCACTTATGCATCTATGATCCCAGGGATCCCATTATAAGAGCTGGGCAAAAACCAACAAAGCCTGGGAGGAAGTTGAAAGAAGCTTGCTGCCCCAGTGCAGCAACTACAACTGCTCTCCAGATCAAGGCGAAAGGTACAGATCTGTGTACAGCAACCACGTGCTTGATTCTGTTTTTCTTGTTCTATACGCCTTTTCTACAGCAGTTCTTGCAGACATGTCAATCAGGCATAATTTCCCACTGTTCGTAACTTCGTATCTTGCTCTAGAGCTTGCAGCTGTATTCTTTTCCAGAAGTGTGATCCAGCCATGTGACCAGTCTTCTCCATCCTGTGTAAAACCTGCCTAGATGTTTTCTGCAACATTTCAGCTGCATGTTTTCCAGAAAGCAGAGCAAAGTTGTGTACTTGCACACTGTGTTCATCCTCGTCTTTTGTCACATGTAAACAAGTTTTCATTGGACACATATACACAGGGTTCTACTGGCCACATCACAAAATGCCAATGAAAAATGCCTGAAAAAACACCTGACATTTGCAATTCTGCTAAACAAAACACTCAAAAAACGCCTGAACAAAACACTTGAAAAAACACCTGAAAATGCTCAGCTCAAGTGTGACTCATTGCTGTTCTTCGTAACTCATTGCCTTATTGAATTGGGGCATTAAAATTATAGATCAAGGCAAAACAAGTCATACATAAACTGATCGGATCTTGATCAGGCCAGGTTTTTCTGACTTAATTAGAAATTTGCAGGCATCAATTCTTGAACACACATATATGACATTCGATTGTTCGAATATGAATTGTATCACCAAAATGGATACCATGCACCAAAATGGGCTTTGCAAATTATTTCATTATATGGATTCAGCTGCTACAAAGGGGGCCCCATTGCTGCCATGGAATTTTTCTGAGTGTATTCCCACTTCATCCAGGAAAGTGACAGGGATTTGCATTGTTTGCAATAACCATGGAACTAATAGAAGCACTTCACTCCATTCCATCCATATCTGGATTACATATCAGTTGTCTAACATGCCTTTCAGATCCTCAGCAGATTCTTTGAAATAACAGGTTTGAGTTAAAAGTAAGGGAAATCCTTACTGTTCCCTATAGATCCATCTGCAGGAGCTCTGGCAGACCCATTCCAGTGGGTTAAAAAAATTATGGGATTTTAGGATTACTGTTTTCCTCTTGATCCCTGTCTTAAATGATGCTAAAACACTGGTGAGCAAATGCATGTCACAAATTTCCTCTCTAATTTTGAAGGTTCTAATCACTTTTTGAATGCTAGAGGATTTTTAATGTTAAATTAAATGTGCAATATGAATTTATTATGCAATTTATTAGTTGTTTTTTGAAGATGTTGTCCATATGAGGTATGTGATGTCTTTTATTTTATTGTAAAATGATAATATATTTTTTCTAATTCTGTTTCTGGTTCTAAATGGATAATAAAAATGAAGATATTTTTCAGATTCACCTCTTCATTCCAAACTGTTCATTATGGATTCTCACATTCTTTTTTAGACCATAGATGACCAGCTTGTCAGTTTTCTATGGGGGTCCCAAGTTCCAAGATATAAGCACTCAACACATCCTTCTTGGAAAACTGGCAATGCTGGACTTTTAAAAGTATTTTGATGACATGTAATTGGTTGCATCACACTGATGTTTTAACCATAGCACTAGAAATTCTGCAGTAATATAAAATTTCCATCTTGAACTTACTAGATGCACTTACTGAAGGCCTTCAGATGTTGTTTTTGCTCTTTCCATCCTTGCCAAGTACAATGTACAAATAAGGTCTTGGCTGGATTAGGTGAAAACCCAATCCCTAAATGCATTATCTCCTTAATAAACCAGATCTCCAACCATGGAAAATCTGATATATTAAGGGAAAATATGCTGTGCCCACAATCACTGACATTATTGAAACAAAAACAGAAAACAAATTTTAGTGAGTTTAGGCAAGCCTGGAACTTTTTCAACTCTTTCTTATTTATTGGATAATTTCACCTTTCAGGACATAAAATTAGGGTGGAACATGCAGCATGTTCCAGCTCTTGCAGCCTCTCACCCCTAATCCTTGCTTCAGTGTGACAGTGGGAGGGGGTCCCTCTGCCTGCACCCACTGTAACAATTAAAAAATAGCATGGCTGCACAGGACTCCATCCACACAGTTGTGTCATTCATTCACAGTTTCATGTGAATGGATAGGCTACAACTACCATCATCCACGGTGGCTCATGGGTTGTAGCTCTGAATGAACTTTGAGGGCGCTGATAAGTAGTTAATTTACAATCCCTGCAGCTTTGTATTTTATAAAAAAATGTACCTACTATATTATGAAGGGGGGGGGGGCATAATCATGCAATTGAATTGACAAGACCTCTGATTTTGCAATTTCAGAAAAAAAATTATAAATACCAACTCACCTTTATATAAGGCAGCATATAACAATAGAGGGAAATTAGATAAACCTCCTAAGACTAGCTGGAGAAACAAGAGTTCCTAGGCACCCTCACAAACCGGAAAGTGCCCTACTATTTTTCAGGAGGAATTCCTTGCAAATTGTAAATTGTCAGGGTACTGCTTATGCAGAATTAACACTTCTAAATGTTACCTATAACATAGCAAATCTTCCCTTTTTGAGTTAAGGTTCAGTTTAAAAGATCTGTCAGAAACGAAAGAGAAAGCCAAATTATTTCCAACCTAATTATTCATTGTTCTGCTTTAAAGAAGAACTGAACTTGAGAACCTGTGCCCAAAGAAGGCAGGTAAATAACCAAAGACTAGTCCCCAGTAATGCTTGTTGTTTCTCTACAAATAATCTTTCCATATTACCTACTTACCATGCCTCGCTTCACACTGTTTCTGGGTGGAGATAGCCATTTTGGTAAAGGCAGGGCTTTTGCTTCCTCAAGATGGAGCCTATAGCAAAAATAACAGTAAGTGATAACACCAAATATCACCACAATTCTTCTGAGACTGGCAGTCAAAAGCAGCAGTGCACTAGATCTCACACTGCAGATACTGTATACAGCTTTGAGGCAGTAGGAACAGCTGTGCCTAGGCACACTCATATATCAGGAAGTGCACTGCTACTTTTCAGGAGGAATTCCAGACAAAAGGTACATTTTCAAGGCACTTAGGCACAATTAACACTTCTAGATGTAACCACCTAGGACATAGTAAACCTTCACCTTTTTGAGTTTATGTCCACTTTAATATGTTTCTCAAAAACAAAGAGAAATGTGAAGTTGTTCTATCACTTATGTACTGGTTGTCCATATGATTTCCAGTGAAAGAACAATTAGTCAACTTGAAAAGCAAAATTATAGATAATTCTTTTTCCATTTCAAGATTTACTTCATGGTCGTGTTTACTTCATTGCTAAAATACTCAATTTTCAATTCATAAAAGCTAAGCTTTAACAAGTCTTATTGCAAGGACATGGATTCATGATGACAACACTGACATGAGCGGAGGTATAGAAGCCACGGAGGCTGCCAGACGTAATTTATGGTGTTGTGCAGTGCCCTCCAGTTTGCAGAGACTCCCGTCCTATTTCCTTCACTATCATCAGAATGACATAAGGTAGCTAAAAAGCTACAATTCAGGACTATTGGCGACATTTGTCCCAAGCCAAGAAACGTAATTTACAGTACATTTTTTCAAGTATAAACAAAAAGAATCCATCTTGATTTTTTTCTCAAGCATCCTGTGCTAACTGTAACATAGAACAAATAGGAGCTTCTTGCATGGAACATGTTTTATTCAATCATTTTAAAAATGTTATTTCAAAGTGCCCATTCCCTCTGGCACTGCTGATTCAGCCAAAGACCTATAGGGCCACAAGCAAAGATGTTACATATAGTATCAAGAATGCAAATTCTGATACTTACAAAATGTTCCATAGCAGAGCCAGATTATTCACAAAGCAATCTAGGAAGGAACATAGGGCCCAGTGATCATTCAGGGGCCACAGCTACAGCCTCCATGCTCCTTCAGTAAACCAGGAAACAGGGCAGCCACTGAAAGATATGTGCCTGCTGGCCAATTCAGTAGGTATGCAATTGCATGGAGCTGGTGTCTAATAGAGGAGGCCATGCCAGTAAGAGCAAGGAAAATACAGTATCTTCTCTGTGTCTATTGCAACGCTTATCAATGTCAATAGCAGGAAAATTGGTGGTGGTGGTGGTGGTGGGGGGGGGGGGGGGGTCGGGACATAAAACAGCTTATCTTGCCTTAATCCTTCTCTGCTCCATAGCCCATCGCTCTGCCCCAAACAGAATGAAACTTAGGGTGTGGTCAGATATCAAAGCACAGCTGCATGGCAGTTAATTGTCTTCTGGGTAATACTGGCAAGCAAGAAATAATCAGTCACTGCTTTCAATGTGATTGCAAAGCTGGACGTTCCATGATCTGTGCTCCACAGTCTGAAAATAAGCCAATGATAGGAGGTGATACACAAGGATTCCTGGCAATTCTGTTTACAAATATTTTCTATGGCCGAAGAAAATTGCACATTTTGTGACTGAAAAATTATTAAAGATTTGAAATGCAATTGTATTTTTTAAATAAGGAGGCAGAGAGAGAATGAGAAGGGGTGAAGATTTGGTATTGATTTCTCTGGCTACATTCTTTTTTGGGGTCAGTGGCTCAAATAATATTCAAGCAGTATATGTTAAGAGGTCAGCATTATTCTTTTGGTTCCTTCCCAGTAAAAATTGTGATTATTTTCTTCAACCAAGGACAGTTAACTCTCTTTCTCTCCTTATACAGTAAATTAAATTAAATTTCTTATGAAAATTATGTGGACTGTTAATGCTGACTTCCTTGGAATGCTTGGAACCTGCCTTCAAAACATCAAATCAAAGCCCTGGAACAAGCATGCAGAAAATGAGGTCAGAATCCCCCATCAGCATAAGGACCAGACAATTATCACAGTTACAGAGCACCAATGGGGCATCAAAATACAATGTAAATACACCATGACACCAATTTAAATACTTATGATAAATACACAGCAAACTTCAAGCATGTTATAGGATAAGTTCACTTTTGGGAACATGTTACATATTACATCTGTTTTTTGGGTGGAACATATACCATGTTCCCACTGCTGCAGTCCCGTGACAGCAGTATGGGGAGAAGCTCCCCATACTAGTTGTCATTTTTTGAAAACAGTATGACCATGTGGGGATCAGCATCATGTGGGCCTTTGCAGCTTGTAGTTCTCAATGAACTACCAGGGTTCTGCTGAGCACTGTGGTAGCTCATTGAGTCTTCCTGTCTTACCGTATCTCCTTGCCTGTACAGGATATATGGGCAAGCAGATACCCTGATAGTTTGAAGGAGTCCTGCATGCCTCCTGCAATCTGCTGAACGCTGGTGCAATACTTTCCAGTCTCCCCCACAAAAAAAAGTAGTAAATGCACATTTTTTTACCTGCAAAAAAAAGTAAACATCCTTTTTATTAAATGCTACTTCACAGTATTTTTCTTTCCAAAATATTTTTTTTTAATATACCATTGAACTTACTCGGAAAATGTGAATCCTCCAGAAAGAGTCAATTCTCTTGCACAGTCCCCATATAATATCCCTCTCCTCTTCTGGGAGTCTCTGATTTCTGTCCATGCTGGCCCAACTCCTCCTCCACTCCTCCCTACATAACCTTTTATGTAGCAGTCCAGGGAGGAGCTAAGGGGAATACTACAGAGTGTCACTTGACTGACACACCCAAGATGGCAGCACCAAGCTGTAGTCTTGAGTATTTGTAAGTATATAACAAGCATAAACAGGGCTGGATTAAGAGCATCATGGGCCTGGTGCTGAGGATTCTGGTGGACCTTTTTTGGAAATAAATAAAATGAAAATGCAAACAATTTTTTGTTAAAAATATTTAAATTAAAGAGAAGACTGCAGATAGTCAGATGCAACTTATTTAGGATTTGTTTAATCTCTGTGATGTAGCTTGAGCTACAGCATGTTTGGCTGAAATAAATAGGTAGGATGCCAATTTCTGCTTAGATATAGACAGACCCAAAATTGGGCAGTGCAGAAAGGCCACCCTTGCATCCCTACGGACCGTAATGTGAAATAGCGTTTGTAGCAGACCAAAAACCCTAGACCAGAAGCCTGTTAATCGCGGGCACGACCACCAAATGTGTAAGACATCCCCGCGCAGACCACAGTTCCGGAAACATCTATCTCCGCCAGTTGGATTAAAGTGAGCAATCCGAGCTGGGATGCAATACCACTGCAGGAGAACTTTGTAGGCTACCTCAAGAGTGACCCGAATATTTTACAGAATCCCAGGTTCGTAAACTGTGAAGCATAATAGGGCTCAAATCCAGAGGATGTAACTTAGGTGGGAGCCAAGGCAATGTAGTTTGGTTTGTCTTTTTGCCGTCCGTCCTTGCTGTCATTGGACATTAAGTTATTTGACTAATACAAGTCAGCAGGATGTATCTGTTTCTGTTTTATTATGTTCGGTCTCTGCGTGGGCGTACATTGAGCTTATTGTATTCCTAAAACAAAACTTTCTTAATAAAAATATTAAAACAGAAAAAAGCCCACACCACTGAACTTTTGTAAGTCTGCAGGGAGTCAGCAGTGCTTTGCACCTGTGGAATTCTGTCATGTGAAGCAATAGGGTGGCTGCTCTTGTAGGACATCCTGCCTCGTTGGAGTTGTGCCCCCTCCTCACTTTCATACTCTGTTCTTTTAGGCACCCAAGTACAGTCAGTGACCTCATCATCCCATCCCTGCTCATCACTGGAGCCAACTTGACAGTATGCTGTGGCTGGGGAACATGACTGCCAATTTCTTGTCCATCATTGGCACCCCCTCTCTCTAGGCTTACGTCACTCCCTTCCTCAACCTGAGTACCAACATTGGAGCTATGAAATTTCTGTGCATCCTCCAGCAGCATGTGACTGATACCATGTTCCAATAATTCAGGTGACATGATGGTGGAGCTATGAAAGGAGTAGCTGAGGACAAGGAGCCTGTGGAATAGGCCGCTTTGGCAGCTGTGGTGGAATGTGAACTAATATGAACCTGGGTGACAGAGGATGAGGATGGATTAGTTATCCACTCCACCAATTCTTCTACATGTTGTGGCTCAATAACATGGCCAGCACCGGAAAAAAAGGACAAGCGTGTTCTGCCTGCAGAGGATGCACCAAGTCCACAACCACCACTTTTCACTATAGAAAAAAACCCACTCGTGATGCAGAAATAAGAACACCTGCAACTAAGAAGGAGGAACCACTGCTGACACAGAAGGAGGAACACCTGCGATGCAGAAGGGGGAACAGCAATTATGCCCTAAATATTTTTACTGCTGCTGCTGTGGCAAAAATATAAATTAAATTTAAAAAAAATTAAGAAAGCAAAAAAAAAAGAAAAAGAAAACCACTGCTGACACAGAAGGGGTAACACTAATGATGAAGCAACAGAACCTGATCCTGTATAAATAAAAAAAAAAATATTTAACAAAGAAAAAAAAATCGGAACAGTGGTGACACAGAAGTGCTGTAAAACACACTGACACTTCACTGACACCACTAAACTGCTCTTCACCACACTACACTCCTAACACACCACTAACCTAACAACACTCTACAGAAGACTGCTGTATAAGCAGCCTTCTACAGTATAGTGTGGGACGTGGGATGTGAGCCATGATTGGCCAAAGTCACTGTCACTTTCACAGTGCAATGTGCTGTGACTGGCCAAAGCATTGTACCTGTCCTGCAGTCAGATGCATTGCTTTGACCAATCACAATGCACTGTGAGAGCACAGTGCATTGTAGGGCACTCGGAGTGCGAACAGCCAAACACACGAACGGACGATGTTCGAGTTCAACTTATGTTCAACTCAAATGGACAATGTTCAAGTCCAACTTATGTTCGACTCGAACATCCAGCCCATCCCTATGTGTGGATAACAGAAACTCCATTGTCCAGAGAATTTGTTCTGTAAGCAAGTTTGTTCACAGACCAAGTTGATTCAGTTGAGAAATAAAGAGTGTCTCTGGAGGGTCCTGAGACCTGAAAATGACCCTGTCTCTTGGAGCTTATTTGGTTTATAAAACTTCCATGGGTCAAACCAGAGAAATGCTTAAATTGTTTTTTTTCTCATAGAAATTCTAACACAGTAATGGTCACTGATGCCAGGAATCCTAGGATCCTTTTGCAGGCTCTGGAGCATGAATGAGCAAATCCACAGGTTAACAAAGGCAGAAGAACTTTGGGGAGTCCTTGGGGTCACTGAGGACAATATTGTTCTCAGAAACCTTCCCCATCACATACCATAGCCAGAAACAGCCATCCCTGTCATCTTGCCACCCCAGCAACCATACTCCTTATGCTATTGCTGTACCTGCTGAAGCCTCACAGGGATGGTGTTTGGATATATGGGGTCCTGAGACACCAGGAAGTCCCCCATTTCCTCCTGCTGATGTGCCTCCAGTGCCCCCTCTATATTGCTAAGCAGTGTCTGCTCCAGCAGAAACACCACAGAAATAGTGATGCTGATGCCCACATTGTCACAGCTCTCAGAAGATCCTGAAACCAGGCTTCCTGAACATACAGGTTTCTGTGGAAAATAGAAATAAGATAGAGGGAATAGATTCTTACTGTTGCTGGATGCGGCAAATGCATTTAATAGTATTGAATGGAACTAACTTTGGCCAATTTTTGGTAGATTTGATTTTTGGTCTCACAGTAGTACTGTAAATGGTTGTATACACTTCCTCAGACATGTGTTGAAATGTATTCTCCCTTTTTGCATTGCTATTCTGCTTAGCAATAGAGCCATTTGCAGAGCTGATTCAACAGTTGACTCATAATATAGGATTTAGAAGGGGTGAAGAGGATAGATTGGCTATGCATGCTGATAATATTTGCTGACACTCGTCCTCTCTTGAACATGCAATATCGACGATTGAGGAGTCTGGGTGGCATGAATTAACTGGGATAAGTCTGTACTTCTTCCTATAGTCTTTATCGATGGAGTTAAAGGGTCCTATGTCCCATATCAGAATTTAAATATTTGGAAATACATATTACTAGGTGCAATCAAAATTAGATCCCGCTAAATCTTGTATCACTTTTGAAAAAAATTAAGAGCAAGTGTAATTCATTTTGTAAACAGCTGCACAAACTGTTTGCACTATATAAATCCTGTATAATAATAATAATTTATGGTGTAACCTTCCTCCATCGCTGGCAGGTAGAACCTATTGGCTGCAAGCTCTGATTGGATGCTGGTTTTGCAGCATATCCCTTTGACAAAAGCCAGTTCTTAGACCTGCTTCTGTCAGGACAGCTGTACACATGGTTCCTGCTGAATCCAGACGCTATTCAGACCATGTGTACTGAGCTTAAGCTAGGGAGGAAAGTTGACAGTGCTGATGATCGAAAACTGTCCTTGAGAAAGAAAGGAGGGAACATCAGGCAGGATACTTTACTCTTTAGTGTCCCCCTGTAAGCAGATTCTGTCCTTTCACCTCTCCTGCTTTTCTTTCTCCCTCCCCAATCTATGTTCCCTTGGTTCAGTTTGTGTCATTCCTGTTGCTTTATTCCCTCTTCAGCAATAGTAAATTTTAAAGCTGTTAGCTGATCAGCCTCTAGTGGCTCTGCTTTTAATCACAGTGCCGAGAATACAGAACAACTGAGCATGTGCAGAGCAAGGTAAGACAGTGTGTTACTGGATTATAAACAGTATAGGCATTTTTAATGTTTTGCATAGGTATACCTACAAACGAGGCCAGCACGAAGTAATCTATCAGGACTTAATTTCCTGACTGAAGTTCCAATTTAAGCTGTTGCATAGCCTCTTGTGGGGGGCTGGTGGTTCTGATGACTGTAACGGAACCGACCCAGACTGCGCTCGAGTACTTCCATTAGAATACAGCTTCCCACAGCTGATCATACAAGACTACACGACACCATTCTTGAAGTAAACCAGGAGGTAGACTACTTTATTTGAACACAGATACAAGATATATACACTCAGGGGACAATCCTACTCCCTGCATAATGACACAGGACAAAGCAATCTACATTTAGTAACAACAGACACACAGGTATTCAAACTTCAAACCAGCAGACAGTCCCATCAGGAGGGAGGGCTGCTGGAGACACCCCCACTAAGCTAATACACATAAACACATACATCCCATAATAGTTTGCTCCCAAGCCAGACAAACAATAGAATAGGATGAAGCCACATGACATTAAACAATCAACAACCCCCACCCCACCTATCTCCTAAACATGTCTACAGAGTCTGAGACAAAGCCCACACAATATTAGGACAGATCACCCTGTACCCCTAACAGGCACAGGGTGATTTACACATAAGAGGGATATGGGGAGCTGAGACAGTGGTCTCCCCACCTCTCCAAAGTGAGCTGGGTTCCATGGGCCCCCCACCCAAAGTGACTCCCGTCACAATGACTCACACATAGACGACATTGAGAAGGAAATAAAGGCGGTTGTGCTATCACTGTTATTAGTTGTAAGTATGTGGAATGACACAACCAGCTGAAATGGCGCTCCCTGTCCTTCATTCTTTTCAGCTGCCAGCAGAGTTATCCAGTGGGCTGTGAACAATATATAATGCCCTCACAGGTAAAGAAATTGTGGCACAGAACCTGCCACTGCAGTACATTACAGGTTACAAACTCACAAAAAGTTAGCTAAATCCACCAGTTGGAAAGGCAAGAGCTGTAAAGCTATCAATTTTTCCAGACTGGCTTTGAGTTGCTGAGCATGGGAGTGGCTGAAGGCATACTTCCTCTTCTGTTCTAGCAGCTGGGGCAGAGAAAATGTGCCTGCTGAAAACTATAGCTGGAGATAACAGGTTGTATTTGGCAGACTCTGATTAAGGTTGCAGTCTAAACCTACCCCTATTCTGCATTACATCATGCTGACCCTCCTTCCCAATGTAAAAACCATAAGGTTAAACCTTTGACACCACTTGAAACACTTTCATCCCTATTGCTGGAGGTTGTTGATGGGAAATCTTGTATAGTTGGGGTAAAGAGCTAGAACAAAGGGGAATGTGACCCTTTTCCTACCAATGGCTAGTATTCAGGTGCTGCTCCTAATGAGAAGTCATGTGTCTCTTTATACACATGGTACTCCTGGCCACACTTAATACACTGTAGGTAGAGAATGCAAATGACTATGGTGTGGTCTACTGCACTTTGCTTTGTGGAGTGAACCGAGGGATAACAGTACCTTCCTGTAGCTCTGCCACCTAGTGAAACAGGATAGCTACTCCTTCCACACCTCTGCAGGCTGCCACTGGATGGCATCTTGCCTTGCTGATATTGTGCCTCTCTATCACTTTCTTGCTCTGCTATAGAGTAATTCACGTAGTGTTGAAGATCTCATCTTCACTCCCTTCCTCATCACCAGAACCAGCCTGGCAGTAGGCTCCAGATGCAGAAACATAAGTGCCAGTTTGTTTTCCCTGCCTGCTGTCACCTCCATCTGTGCTCCAATTGTTCTCCTCCTGAACCACATTTTCTGGCAGGTAGAGGCTGATACTAAATTCATAAAACTCTGTCGATAACTCTGTTCCAGTTGGTGGGGAAATGACAGGTGTAGCTGTAGATGGGGAGAAAGAACAGATTGCTTCAGCAGCTGCTGATGGCTTCACGCTACTCTGCCCCTGTGAGAAGGGAAGAGGATGATGAATGCTTGGTTAGTCACTCCACCACCTCCTCCATGTGGGTATATAGCATGCCGGCTGCCACAAAAAAAAGGACACAACTGCCCTTCCTCCAGATGCTGCACTCAACGCCACTAATTTGGACTGTGAATTGGAATGCTGCACATCCTGATAGTTGGAGCAGTTTCTTCTGGGTCAGCAACTTTTTATAATGTGTGGGCTGCAGCTTTGGACAAAAGCATCATTGGCAAAAGCCTTGCACCTGATCAGAGGTCCCATATAGGTCTCTAGAACTCAGTGCAGTGCAAACAGGGACCAACTGACAGTTCTACAATGAGATTGGACAGATCCTTAAGAATTCACCTTCTAATGGGGGCCTGAAAGCTAGAAGCATCTATCTCATGCTTAGAGGAACTACATTTCACTGGAGCACTGCTGAAATTAACCACTTGCTCTGCAGAGGATTTACCCCCCTTCCTGACCAGGCCAATTTTTGCAATACAGCACTGTGTTACTTTAACTGACAACTGCCCTTTTTTTCCCACAAATAGAGCTTTCTTTCGGTGGTGTTTGATTACCTCTGTGGTTTTTATTTTTTGCGCTATAAATAACAAATTAAATTCCCATCCCATCTGTTTGTGTAAAACATCCCACACTCTTAAAACATTTAATGTGAACCCACTTGTGCTATCTACTAATCCTCGGTATTGTGGAGGTAACCATACAATTCTACTTAAGTTGGTACCACTTAATGTGTTTTCTATTTTAACCCAACTTTTACCTTTTGCGTTATGTGTCCAGTCAAAAATTCTCGCCATTATTACTGAGCTATAGTATCTTTTCAAGTCTGGTACTCCCAGTCCACCTTTCTCTTTATTTCTACTTAAAATTTCATAGTTTATCCTAGGTTTTTTATTCTTACAAATAAATCTTAAATTTTTTTAATTGTTCTAAAATATACTTCTGGTAATTTAATTGGTATCATTTGAAATTTATATAGAATTTTTGGAACAATCACCATTTTTATCAAATTTCTACTTCCTATCCATGACGGGGTACCCCCTCCTATCTCCTTTAGTTCATCCTTAATCTCGTTTAACAAAGGGATGTAATTCATTTTATACAAGTTCTTGGGAGATACAGTTAGTTTTATTCCTAAATATTTTAGTTCTTTTCCTCGCCAAACAAAGGGGAATTCCTCCTGTAATCTATTTTTCTCACTATTTGGAAGATTTACATTCAAAATCTCTGTTTTTGTTGGATTCATTTTTAAATTTGATATCTCCCTGTACTCTTTCAATGCTCTCATTAAATTTGGTAATGTTATCCCTGGGTTTTCCACATAGAACAGCATATCATCTGCATAAGCTGCCACCTTATACTGTGTGTCTCCTATCCAGATTCCTTTTATATCTATATTTTTCCTTATTGTAGCTAATAGAGATTCTAATGACAAAACATACAGAAGTGGAGACAGGGGACACCCCTGTCTTGTTCTGTTTTGCATCCCAAAATACTCTGATAATTCCCTGTTGACCATGATTGCTGCAGAGGGTTGACTATATAATTTTCTTATCCATTCTCTCATTCTCGGACCCATCCCCAGTACCTCCAGTGTATTCAACATATATCCCCAGTCTACTATATCAAAAGCCTTTTCGGCATCTATCGAGAGGGGTTTTTTCTTGTCTGCTTTTTTGTATGAGAAACAATTATCTCAGTCCGTTGTCTCCACCCTCTCTCCCTGTGTCAAAACCTACTTGATCTATGTGTATCCATTCCGGCATATGATCTTTTAACCTATTTGCCAGGACTTTTGCATATAATGTAGTATCTGTGTTTAATAAGGAAATCGGGCTATAACTTGAACAGTGAGTATCATCCTTTCGTTCTTTATGTATGAGAACTACATGTGCCAATAAGGATTCCTGCCTCATTTCCATCTCTCCTCCCAATGCGTTCATTTATATCCTCAATTTAGGCACCAATAGTTCTTTATATTTTTATAATACCTCACAGTATATCCATCTGGTCCTGGGCTTTTCCCCGCTATTGTACTTTTTAATGCTGTTTATATTTCTTCCTGCGTTATTTCGAATTCGATAGATTTTAACTGTTCCTCGCTTAATTTCGGTAGTCCCGCTTTTTGTAGGTATGTCCGTCTTTTTTCTATTTTTCCTACATACCTCTTCTCTATTTCTAGATCTGTGGGAAGTAATGTTATATAGCTTATTATAATATTCTTTAAATACTCTAGCTATGTTTTTAGTTGAGTACACTAACTCTCCTTTGGGATCCCTGATTTTCTCTATATAGTTCCTAGTTTTCTTTTTCCTCTGCGCTTTCATTAAATACTTTCCTGGCCTGTCTCCCCATCTATATCTCTCACTTATCATTTTGTTGAATACTCTACTCTTCTCTTCTTCCAGGAAATTGTTTAATTCGTCTCTTTTATTTGTTACCCTCTGCATAATCTCTTTTTTTACTCTATGTTTGTGCGTCTGTTCTAGCTCACAGAGTTCCCTAAGAAGCCTGTTAATTTTTTCTCTTCTTTCCCTCTTCTTTTTTGCTCCTATCGCTATCAGAATTCCTCTAATATACACCTTATGAGCCTCCCAGACCGTTGCCAAAGACACTTCCTCCGAATCATTCTCTTCAAAGAATTGCTCTCTTTTTTCATTTTCTCTTCCGTCTCCTGATCCTGCAGGAGTGTCTCATTTAATCTCCATCCATATCCCCCCTTCTGCTCCTTCCCCCATATTAGTTGCATCGTGACAGGAGAGTGGTCCGATATTGACATCACTTCTATTTTTACTTTGACCAAAGACTCAAGGAGTCGATGTTCCAGCAATATATAATCCAATCTTGAATACTTCTCATGTGCATGTGAGTAAAACATATAATCTCTGTCCTTCATATGCTTAATTCTCCATATAACCACAAGTTGACATTGATATATCATTTTTTTCATGGGTCTCAGAGATCTACTTTCTTCTTTCTGCACAGGAAACGTCATGTCTATCTGAGGATCCATGCAAAGATTGAAATCTCCTGCCACAATTAACCATTTGAATACCGGGCAATTTTACACCTTCCTACCCAGGCCATTTTCCAGGTTTCAGCGCTCTCACACTTTGAATGACAATTGCGCGGTCATACAACATTGTACCCAAACTAAAATTTTATCATTTTCCTCACACAACTAGAGCTTTCCTTTTTGTGGTATTTAATCACCGCCGGGGATTTTATTTTTTGCTAAATTATCAAAAAAAGACCAAAAAGTTTGAAAAAAAAACATTTTTCTTTGTTTCTGTTATAAAAGTTTGCAAATAAATATTTGTTCTTCATAAATTTAGGCCAAGATGTATTCTGCTACATGTCTTTGGTGAAAATAACGCAAATTAGGATGTATTTTTTAGTTTGTAGGAAAGTTACAGAGTTCACAAACTATGGTATAGATCTGAATATTGATCAATCCTGAAGTACTGACGGCCAATCTAAATTCTTGAGGTCCAAGAATGTCAGAACAGTACAGATATCCCCCAAATGATGCCTTTTTGCAGAGTAGACAGTCCGACGTACTTCATAACAGTCATGGCGAGTTTTTTGAAGTTGTATTTTTTTTGTCATAATTTTTCGGAAAATGAAAAAATGCAAAAAATTATTTTCAATTTTTTTTTTTTACATTCTGTCACCAGTGCAGTACAGCATCTTCATATAACTGGCATGGCGGTGATCAGGGACACTGACTGGTGACAGTATGAAAAAAAAAAAAAAAATTTTTTTTTTTTTTATTACTTTTTTTAAGATTTTTTTTCATATTTCACTATGTCCAAAGTAGTATAATGTTACCATAGTAACATTGTGCAACTTTGGGGAAGTGATCAGTATTTTCATCGGTCGTGTCCGAGGTACACGGCCGGTGACAGATTGCGCCGCTGCGCGGCTCTGCAAGCGCGAAAAGTGCGCATGTGCGGGAGGGCGTCCAACCCGGAAATCCGATACATTTTTCCGGCCGCCTTTTGGCTATTGGCCGGACGTGTATTGGTTAAACTACCTTCTTTAACACTCAATACATTTTTAAGACTAACTTTTAGGAATAACTCTGGTTTTTTATTCGGGCAATAAATATTTGCTAATGTGCAATCTATTTCTTGTAGTTTTCCCTTCAGAAACAAAAATCTGCCTTCGGGGTCTACCAAACTCTCTTCTAAATTAAACCTTATATTTTTTGCAAAACCTATTGGGACCCCTTTGGCTCTTCTAATTGGGGAATCTGCATAGAACCACATTGGATAATATCTGGAATTTAATTTCACATTTGTTTCTGGCCCTATATGCGACTGGTAAAACCACTGAGGACAATCTATGCTGAATCTCTTTAAATATCCTAAATCTCTTCCTGGGGCTGTTCAAACCATTAACATTATAAGTCACAAAGTGAATTTCTTCCATTCTTCCCATTTCCTCCTATCCTTTTCCTCCATCCCCACTCTCCTCCTATCTTGTCCAGAACTTCTCCTTTGTTCCCTCAAGCTCTTCCAAACTATTGTATCTCCTACTATATTGCTGAGTCTTGACCTACCCCCCCCTGTACCCCTCGCCCCGCCTCCCCACCGAACACCACCCACCCCCCTCCCACACCTTTCCTTTTCCTCCCCATATCCCCTACCAGCCCTTCGACTCCCCCCCTCCCATTTCCCTCCCCCTCCCTTAGGCTACCTATTTGCCGAAAAATCATTTGTGGTCCTAATACCACTTTTGATTCAACTTTGCGGTGAATCCCCGACCATGTGCGATTCACCAGCCACCTGTCTTCCTCCGTGCCCTACTACTCTCTATATCAAATGAGTCTCCAGCGACCCATTTAAATGGAAGGATTATAGAGTTTTAAAATGAGGGTGAGGGGAAGAAAAAGAGGGGAAACAAAAAAAAACAATTCCCTTCCTCTCCCTTCCCTCCACGCCCTCTCTTTCTCTACTCTCTATTTCCCCTTCCAACTACCTGCCATTCATAGTTTTCAATATCCCCCATCTCTCCTGCCTGTTCTTCCGACTCAGGTATCGCTATTTGTAATTCAAGTCTCTCACAAAAGTCTCTCATATCTTCTGGAAATCTCATTCTTGCTGTTCGTCCATTTTTCCACCTGATTAAACATGCCGGGAAACCCCATCTATATTGCACATTTTTCCACTTCATCTGTTCTAATAGTGGTCTCCGGGATCTTCTTGTCAGAGTCTCAGCTGCTAAATCGGTGAAAATTTGGATTTTTATTCCTCCATAATTAATATCTGATCTTCCCTTGATCTTCTTCCATATCTCTTCTTTATCCCCATAATTATGGAATTGCACAATTACATCCCTCGGTTTCTCTTTACCCCTTTCTTGTTGCCGCTTTCCTATTCTGTATACTACTATACTAGTCCAATTTAAGAGTGTCTGAAGCAGATCTGTCCCTTATATTATTCAGCATTTTACATATTGAACCTATTAGGTCCTCTACCAATCTCTGGTACTCCTCGTATCCTTAGATTACATCTCCTATCCCTGTTTTCTTGATCTTCTATAGCAGTTTTCTTTGTTCTTTTCTAATTTCTGCCATCCGTTGTTCTAGTTTCAAAATAATTTGGGCTTGTTTGTTCACTATTCCCTCCATTTCTACCACTCTAGATATCATTTTTCCCAGATCTTTCTGTATTATCGCCATCTCTTGTTTTATTGATTTTTCAATGTTTTTAAACATTTCTGCTATTTCTTTTTATTTGGCATTAGTAATTCCTTTTCTTGTTCTACCGCCTCCAATCTTTCTTTCCTTTGTTGACCGTTCCCAGGGATAATCTAGGGCTATCTTCCATACTGATTTCCAGCTCACTCCTTTCACTCATTCCTTGTCTTTCCGGAGTCAGATTTCCCTGTGAGGGTATATACTTTTTAATCGTACCTGTTTGGGGAACCTTGGGCCCACCTCCTTTGGTAACTTTGTTTTTCATGCCGTCCGAGACTTATTTCACTTATCCAAGCTATGGGGGGGGGGGGGGGGATTACTTAATTTTACTGTCCCGTATTGTCCCCTTAAATTCCCCCGTTAAGTTCTCTCTCTTCTGGGGACCCGTACTATATAACTGTATCCTCTTTTTCAACTAGTCCATCTGGGTGGTCTCTCCTCTTAATTTCCCTTGTATGTCAGTTCATTTTGTGCAGCACAATGTAGATATGCAGTTATGCCTGCCTCACTCACCCTCCTGCCATCTTTTCTCTTAATGTGAGGTGGCTTCAGGCTCTCCTTCAGTGGGCTGCAATTTCAAACAGCCTCTTTCCACTTGTGCAGCTCCTTTTCCTTTGGGGGGAGATTCACCCAGCTGGTTCCAGCTCCTTATGACACAGTTCCGGAGCAGTCAGTGGGAGAACCGGCGTTTCCCTCTGCCTGGGACTGCCAGCTGGCTTCTCCTCCTCATGCTTCCAGCGGGAGGTCACGTGGTCACCCCCACGTCTCCAGTCACCAGGCAACCCTCTGCTCCAGAAGCACACCACCGCTGTCCCGCTGCTGCTACCACTCAATGCTCGGTCCTCTGCTCCAGCCGTCCCACCTCAGCACTCACTGACTCCCCCCCAGTCCACCGCACTCACAGGTAAGGCTCCACGGGTTTATTCGGCAGCATCTCCGGGCACATGGCGAGGTGCAGAGGCTGATTTGCGGAGAGCATTCACATCACGCTCTCCACACCGCCATGCTCAGGCTTCTCCAAGATTTTTTTTTAATTGGTAATTTTGGCTCCAGTGGCAGTATGGCCCATGGTTCAAATGTTGGAAGATGTTTTTATGTCCCAAGCCAAGAAGATGTCTGTTCATATGAATGGTTGCCCACTTTTTCCTGCATCTTAGGAACATTCTACTACCTTTTGGAGAGGTCACCTGTGATCGACCACAACTCTTGCACTGGGGGGGGGGGTCACTGACGGTATGCAAGGCTCACCGTTTGATTGTTGGGATGTTTTCTTTTCACCATCCACCAGAGTGTGCTATCTCAAATGATCAGGTTTTCACCCTATTTATCAATGATGGCTAAAATACAAGGCTGAACTCAGATGTCTGAAATCTCAGGTGTTAATTTTACCAGAAACACAATTCTTGCTGCTGTTGTGCCCAAGTTTGCCACACTACCCTTACAATCAGTAGCAGTTAAAGAGTAAATTCAGCTTTTTCACAAAAAAATAAAAAGGTGAACTCCAAAAATTCTGGTCACTGCTCTAAACCCTGCAGCACATAGCCGCCATGATACCGTGTTGTGCTTCTTTCTTCTGGGACCTTAGCGGAAGAAGCCTCAGATGTACTTTATGGTCAGCATGGTCATGTGGTTGCACTGACCAACCAGTGCTTACCATTGCAAGCATTATCATGGATACTCGCTCTGGGGGTGTTGTATAGAAGTGTATGGACCGCTACACCGGCAACATGAAGCATCAGGGAGACTGTGTGCATTAGGGTCCAGAGGAGTGACCAGGATATTTGGAGTTTGTTCACTTTTTAATTTTTTGTGAAAAAGTTAACTTACCCATTAAAGTAATTCTCCAACCAAAAGAACAAAAGGAGTACTCACAGCTACTGTATATATCTCTTGCCCCTTCAAACTTATGTCTCAGAAAGTGGATTTCTGATGGGTGCGATCTCATGGTAAGAGGCACTTTAAAATGGGTACACTTTATGCCCCCGATTCACATTAGCTTATCTTCATGGATAAGGTTGTCTGTGAATTGTTGAAATTCATCAAAGGTGTAATAACATATGGGCGAAATTTTATTGCGAGGCCCGAGCCATCTCTTAATACCTTCTTGGGTAAGTCTGTTATAACCTCAGTGGCCCTGAAACACTACAAAATCCTTGTAAAAAGTAAGGCTGCTGGAGGTTGTTGCATGCTTCTAATAAAGACTTTATATTATTCTACATACTCCAGAAGTGGTTTGATGTACCAGGGCCTTATGTCCCTGGATACATTTTCAGAGAATATTCACTTGATTACTTTTTTGAACCACCAGTTTCAATCTACCTGAAATATGCTGATGCACATTCCAGGGAATGGTCCTCAATGGACTGAATGAAAATCTTTTAAATGATCTAGCAGTTGAGGCTCATGTGGGATTGGCCTTGCAGACCTATTTTAAAGAAAACCCTAGAGTGGTCCCTGTGCTTGTAAAGGCCCAAGGTTTACCTTTTATCCATTCTATGCATGAAGGTAAAATACCTCCTGTGTGCAGCAGTCCCCCCCCCCCCCAATACTTACCCGAGCCCCATCGCAAACCAGCAATGTGCACAAGAGCCTCGCCTTTCCAGGGACTCTCCCTCCTCATTGGATGAGACAGCAGCGGGAGCCATTGGCTGTGTTTTGGGCAATATAGTTTTGTTTTGATTGTTGGTTGCCTTCTCTTTTTCTGTGCTGCTGGATTACTCTGTTGTTGTCTGGTTGCTGCCTTTTCTTTTGGGGCCATTCTCCTAGTGCTATTTCTTCCTGAGGTCCAGGTTCCTGTCATTGGAGAGCAAGCCTGTGCTGCGTCCGGTTCTAGTTTCAGGTTGACAACAGATGCGGGGAGATGACGTTATGTCCAGGACTTGCTGGATGGGCACTTGATCTTCAAGGGAATGTCCTGCCAACAGGCTGCTATCATTGGGTGATGAGATTCCCCAGAGCATGGGGGGACAATGAGCAGAGGCATGGCCATCTTTCTTTATTAAGTCTTGTTAGGTTTGACAGGGATGATGATCTTCCATGTTTTTGACATGTGAGCAGTGAGAATAGGAATGTCAGTCTGCAGAGACTTTTGTGTTTGGTATGTACTCCTTCTTGGCCTCTAAACTTGTAAGGTAGTATGTTTGACTCAGTATATGGGCTTTTAATGGTTGGATATTATGTCTGGGGTTTTTTTTTTTTAGTGTATTGGAGAAATTTGTCTTGTGAACCCATCTTGCTGATTAACATATTGATTGTGGGTGAGTGTTTAATGCTTAATTCCTTCCCCCCTTTTGTATTTTCTCTACAGTCATGTATATAGCTTTTCAGTTTGGTTGGTGTGAATTTGGCCTTTTGATCTCTTTGGCTTTTCTGTCTCAGAGTTATCAAAGCTTTCAAGTGTCCCCATCCAGCATTTGTTTGCAATTATAAAAGTATACCCATCACTCTGGGGTGTTGATATATGTTGGGGGATATTCTAAAGGGTATGTGTATATATAGCTAATTTGTATAGTGCCTGTTATATTTTATGGTATATATTATATTCCTGTGAATATCATCTCTTTAGATCCTCCCTTTGGGTACATTTTCCTTTTTATGCCATTGTATTGTGTTGCAATACTAGTGGTCTCTGGATGTTTTCATTTGGGTATTCAGGTAAGATTGGGGGTTGGGCCTGCTTTTTGTCCCTCCTTCGTCTGTGACCCTTATCCCTCAAGTGTCTGTGGTTGTGGATTGTTTTTTTTCTTCCGTCTCTCCTTTGTTTCCCCTTCTTTTTCCATCCACTTCCTCTGGGATACAACAGTTTTGTGAGATTATATACAGAAATTGTGTGGGGTTTTTTTTTTTTTGTATGTTTTGTGTGATTACTATATGATGATGAATGTCATTATGATATCCTATTTATCTATTAACTACCATGTCCTAAGACACTACAAGCAAGTGGATCCTGAGGAAGCAGCCTAAAGGTGAAACACATTGATCCACTGTTTCAATGCAGCATAATTTGCATAAAATTTTGTTTTTTTTCTGTTGGATCTGGCATTTACTTTTAACATTATAATAACGTTTGTACTTTATCTTATGTATGCAATTGGCACAAAAAAAATCCCCATTTTCCGGTCTTCCTTTTTGAGTGTAAATTATCTTTTGCAATTATCATAGAATATTCACTCAATCAAAATTTTGGACTGTACACTAGTTTCATTCTACCTGAAATTTGTTGATGCACAGTCTAGGGAATGGCCCTCACGACAGAATGAAAATCTTTTAAATGTAGTGGTTGAGGCTCATGTGGAATCGGCCTTGCAGACTTACTTTAAAGAAAACACCTCTGAGAACTCGCAAGGCACTCTTTGGGAAGCTCAAACTGGGATCGGGGTGAACTCAGCTCATAGAGAAAGACTTAAAAAGGAGAGATCGGCTCGCACTACTAAACTAAATGCTAGGAGGACAGAAACATCATAAGCAGGGAAAGGAGGATCAGGAGAGCCAACAAATAACCCAATTGCGCATACAGCTGCATGAGTTGGATTGTCAGGCAAACAGAAAATTGAGGCTCGTGGCCCAAATATTTTATGTATATGGAAACAAAAACCAGTAGGGCGCTAGCAAGGACAATAAAGAAACAAGTGGATAAAATGTATATACAGTGTCCAGCATAAAGGAGTACACCCCCTTTCAAAAGAAAGATTTTAATCAATATCTCAAAGAACACAAGAACAATTTCAACAATTTTCACAAAACTTAGTTTTATAGAACATTTGTTTAGTTCATTACACAAAAGAAATGTTAAATAATATAACTTAGATTACAAAATCTTCAGTTTCTGCTCAAATTAGCTGATGCAAAAATGAATACACCCCATAACAAAAACTACTCCATGTACAGTGTCTTGAAAAAGTATTCATACCCCTTGAAAATTTCCACATTTTGTCATGTTACAACCAAAAATGTAAACGTATTTTATTGGAATTTTATGACCAACACAAAGTGGCACATAATTGTGAAGTGGAAAGGAAAATGATAAATGGTTTTCAATTTTTTACAAATATCTGAAAATTGTGGCGTGCATTTGTATTCAGCCCCCTTTACTTTGATACCTCTAACTAAAATCTAGTGGAACCAATTGCCTTCAGAAGTCACCTAATTAATAAATAGAGTCCACCTGTGTGTAATTTAATTTAATTGTAATTTAATTTCAGCATAAATACAATAATGTTCTGTGAAGCCCTCAGAGGTTTCTAAAAGAGAACAGTGAGCAAACAGCATCATGAAAGCCAAGAACACACCAAACAGGTCAGGGATAAAGTTGTGAAAAATTTAAAAGCAGGGTTGTTATAGAAAAAAAAAAAATCCCAAGCTTTGAACATCTCATGGAGCACTGTTCAATCCATCATCCGAAAATGAAGAGTATGGCACAACTGCAAACCTACGAAGACATGGCTGTCCACCTAAGCTGACATGCGGGGCAAGGAGAGCATTAATCAAAGAAGCAGACAAGAGGCCCATGGTAACTCTAGAGGAGCTGCAGAGATCCACAGCTTAGGTGAGAGAATCTGTCCACAGGACAACTATTAGTCATGCACTCCACAAATCTGGCCTTTACTGAAGAGTAGCAAGACGAAAGCCATTGTTGAAAGAAAGCCATAAGCAGTTCTGTTTGCAGTTTGTGAGAAGCCATGTAAGGGACACAGCAAACATGTGGAAGAAGGTGCTCTGGTCAGATAAGACCAAAATTGAACTTTTTGGCCCAAAAGCTAAATGCTATGTGTGGCAAAAAACTAACACTGCACATCACCCTAAACACACCATCCCTACCGTGAAACATCAGCAGGGACACGGAAACTGGTCAGAGTTGATGGGAAGACAGAAGGAGCCAAATACAGGGCAATCTTAAAAGAAAACCTGCGAGAGTCTGCAAAACACTTGACTCTGGGGCAGAGGTTCACCTTCCAGCAGGACAATAACCCTAAACGTACAGCCAGAGCTACAATGGAATGGTTTAGATCAAAGCATATTCGTGCGTTAGAATGGCCCGGTCAAAGTCCAGACCCAAATCCAACTGAGAATCTATGGCAAGACTTAAAAATTGCTGTCCACAGATGGTCTTCATCCAATCTGAGAGAGCTTGAGCTATTTTGCAAAGAAAAATGGGCAAAAATGTCACTCTCTACATGTGCAAAGCTGTTAGAGACACCAAAAAGACTTGCAGCTGTAATTGCAGCGAAAGGTGGTTCTACAAAGTATTGACTCGGGGGGGCGAATACAAATGCATGCCACACTTTTCAGATATTTGTAAAAAATTTTGAAAACCATTTAACATTTTCCTTCCACTTCACAATTATGTACCACTTTGTATTGGTCTAGCACAGGGGTGGGCAAACTTTTTGACTTGAGGGCCGCAATGGGTTCATATATTGGACCCGGGGGCCGGACCAAGAGTAGATGAATGATGTGTATGTGTCATCCATAGTAAGTATAGTAATATTCCCCCATAGTAATTCATCCCCCATAGTAATTCATCCCCCATATAGTAATTCATCCCCCATATAGTAATTCATTCCCCATATTAATTCATCCCCCATAGTAATTCATTCCCCATATAGTAATTCATCCCCCATATAGTAATTCATCCCCCATAGTACTATTCCCCCCCAAGTAGTAAGCCAAGTCCCCCCTGTGCCAATTTACTTACCTTTGCTCCGCGCGTTCCTCTCGCCGTGTTCCCGCGCCGTTCCGGTCTTCAGGGTGGACTGTGAGAGGAGCCTAGCTCCCCTCACGTTCGTAACGCTGCCCCGCCTACACACATCCTGTCAGCCATCCTGACAGTATCACGCTCCGCGGGCCGTATACGGCCCGTGGGCCGTAGTTTGCCCATTGCTGGTCTAGCACATAACATCCCAATAAAATACATTTACGTTTTTGGTTGTAACATTACAAAATGTGTAAAATTTCAAGGGGTATGAATACTTTTTCAAGGGACTGTAGTATTTTGTATGACCTCCATTTGTAAGGACAGTAACAGGTCTTCTAGCCATGGAATGAACAAGTTGACGACATATTCCAACATCTTTTTCCATTTTTCATAAACGACCTCTTTTAGAGCCTGCATGCCGGATGGAGAGTGATGCTCAACTTGTCTCTGCAGAATTCCCCATAGGTGTTTGATTGGATTCAGATCAAGAGACATGCTTGGCCACTGATTGGCATCATATCAAGAGACATACTTGGCCACTGAATCACTTTGACCCTGTTCTTCTTCAGAAATGCAACAGTGGCCTAAGATGTGTGTTTTGGATCATTGTCATGTGGGAAAAGCGCACGACGAGCAAGAGCAGAGTGATGGTAGCATCTTTTCTTTCAATTTAGAGCAGCACATCTGTGAATTCATGATGCCATCAATGATATGCAGCTTCCCGACACCAGCAGCCTCACAGAAGGACACGGTCACTACCATGTTTGACTGTAGGCACCATGCATTTTTCTTTGTACTCCTCACCTTTGCAACGCCACAGTTTTGAAGCCATCAGTTCCAAAAACATTTATCTTGCTCTCATCACTCCAGAGTACAGAGTCCCAGTAGTCTCCTTTATCAGCATGGGTCCTGGCAAATTCTAGGCAGGATTTTATGTGCATTGGCTTTAGGAGAGGCTTCCTTCATGGCTGACAGCCATGCATGCCATTCCTCTGCAGCATATGCCGTATTGTGTCACGGGAAACAATCACCCCCAGTTTGGCTTTCAACTTTAGCTAACAGCAGTGAACTTGCATGGAGATTTTCTTCAGCCCTTCTCATCAGAAGACACTCCTGTCGAAGTGGTAACTTCTGTGGACGGGCTGGATGGCTCTGTGAGATGGTTGCAGTTCCATCTTTGTTAAATTTGTGTATCACTTTTGCTACAGTATTCTGACTCATAAGTAAAGCTTTGCTGATCTTCTTGTAGCCTTCATCTTTCTTGTGTAAAGAAATTATTTTCTTTCTCAGGACTTGTGACATTTCTCTTCCATGTGGTGCCATGACTGACAACAAAGAAAAGCCCTTCCCATTTCATGCTAAGTAATGCAACTGTCTGCTGGACACCTGTTTAATAAATAGACTCACCTGTAGTTGAATTAATTACAAATTTATTGTCTAAAATTTAGCTTTGCTTTTAAGACTTTCATTGGGGTGTATTCATTTTTGCAACATGATCTTGAATAAATTTGTTAGGAAAAATACTTTGTGTGTGCAAATTAACAAATCTTGTTTGCAATCAATGGCCCACATTTGTGGGAGTATTTTGTAGTATGCTGTCCCATAGAAAATGTTGATTCTGAAAGGAAAGTAAAGGTTTGCTGACAAAGCTGTTGGGGTGTACTCATTTATGCTGAACACTGTAAAAATCCCCCACATAGCAGTCTAGGAATTACTGGGCTGTCAGTATCATTACATAATATAAAGCCTGGTACACAGGGGAAGTTTTTTTTTGTTGTTGTTCAACCCAGTGAGCTGAGCAAAAAAAAAAAACCTGGCAGATCTTTGTACTAACACAAACGATGTTAGTGTAGCGATCTCCACTGCTGTGCTATTGTGTTCTGCAAGGAGACCTTTCATCCCCCCCTCCATAATGCACCATACAAGCAGCTGTACGCAGGCTAAAAGTCAGCCGATTTCTACTGTAACATCTGATTTCGTTCGATATTTGGCCCTTATACGGGGCATAAGAAAGGACAACACTCCAGTGGCACAAGAGAAGAGATTAAAGATTAGGAACTAGCTAGAGGAGGTGATCTATCCCAGATTGGCCAAATTTATCTCTCAGTCCTTGGCAAGGGATATCGCTGTGTAGAGATTGCTGCAACTTTGCAAGCAGTGGCTTTGGGGGAAAGGTCTAGGCCTCACTAGAGCTTATTAAATTTTTAGTGCGTCTTCTAGGTCCTTATGTGCTTACTTCAATTCTAATTTGCAATTATTAATAATTACTCTAATAAATTGAGGATGAGAGGGTAGCCCGATACCCTATTGGCACACATAATGCTTACCCCAAGGGATTGCAAAGATGTCACCACATGCCAAAACTACTGACCTAAATCACTTTTAAAATGTTGACACAAAAATGTTGGCTGAAATTCTTGCTGACAAGATTAAAACATATCTGCTAAAGGTAGTTCAGTGGGATCAAGTCGGCTTTGTGCTGCACAGAAAATCAAAGATAATTCTTAGCAGGCACTCTATTATCCACTGGGACAGCTTCCCTGTTTAACTAACTACTTACCCTCCTGTTTATTTACCCCCCTTCCTGACCAGGCCATATTTTGCGTTACGGAGCTGCGTTACTTTAACTGACAATTCCACGCCCATGCAACGCTGCACCCAAATAAAATTTACATCCTTTTCTTCCCCACGAATTGAGCTGTCAGTGGTATT